>NC_091985.1:115998481-116298481 GCF_044704955.1 Pristiophorus japonicus
GAGGGGGGGGGGGGAAGAGAGAGTGAGGGCGAGGGGGGGGGAAGAGAGAGTGAGGGCGAGGGGGGGGGAAGAGAGAGTGAGGGCGAGGGGGGGAAGAGAGAGTGAGGGCGAGGGGGGGGGGAAGAGAGAGTGAGGGCGAGGGGGGGGAAGAGAGAGTGAGGGCGAGGGGGGGAAGAGAGAGTGAGGGCGAGGGGGGGGAAGAGAGAGTGAGGGCGAGGGGGGGAAGAGAGAGTGAGGGCGAGGGGGGGAAGAGAGAGTGAGGGCGAGGGGGGGAAGAGAGAGTGAGGGCGAGGGGGGGGAAGAGAGAGTGAGGGCGAGGGGGGGAAGAGAGAGTGAGGGCGAGGGGGGAAGAGAGAGTGAGGGCGAGGGGGGGAAGAGAGAGAGAGGGCGAGGGGGGAAGAGAGAGAGAGAGAGGGAGAGAAGACAGCGAGAGAGAGAGAGAGACAGCGAGAGAGAGAGAGACAGCGAGAGCGAGAGAGAGAGAGACAGCGAGAGACAGCGAGAGAGAGAGAGACAGCGAGAGACAGCGAGAGAGAGAGAGAGAGACAGCGAGAGGAGAGAGAGAGGACAGCGAGAGAGAGAGAGAGAGAGAAGCGAGAGAGAGAGAGAGAACAGCGAGAGAGAGAGAGAGAGACAGCGAGAGAGAGAGAGAGAGAGACAGCGAGAGAGAGAGAGAGACAGCGAGAGAGAGAGAGAGACAGCGAGAGAGAGAGAGAGAGACAGCGAGAGAGAGAGAGAGAGACAGCGAGAGAGAGAGAGAGAGAGAGAGAGACAGCGAGAGAGAGAGAGAGAGAGAGAGAGACAGAGAGAGAGAGAGAGCGAGAGAGAGAGAGAGAGAGACAGCGAGAGAGAGAGAGAGAGAGAACAGAGAGAGAGAGAGAGAGAGAGAGAGAAGACAGCGAGAGAGAGAGAGAGAGAGAGAGAGAACAGCGAGAGAGACAGCGAGAGAGAGAGAGAGACAGCGAGAGAGAGAGAGAGACAGCGAGAGAGAGAGAGAGACAGCGAGAGAGAGAGAGAGAGTGTTATTGAGTGACCATTTCCAGCCAGGGATGGGGCAGTGACTTTCTGTTCATGGTCCAACTGCTATTCAATAACCAGATCAGGCAACATTATGAAACACACCCATCAGGATTTTTGAAACAGCGGTGAGTTTTTCAACATGTCACGACATCTTTCTATTAACATATTTACCCAGGATCAAATTTTCACTCCCCCAACCCTCCCCCCGAAAAAAGCTGCCCAGAGTGGATTACTGTAAAATTTGACAACCTGTTGCATACTGTATAATGTTTTAAACTTAGAAAATTCGTTTAACTAGAAGTAGCCAGAGTGCTACTGATAACTAGCTTCTCTTTACCTGTGTGCACTTTAATGCATTCTGAGCGGTCTCCAGATTAACAACTCCACTCCAATCTGACTTAACCTGGGCTTCAGACTGATCCAGCAGCGCTTTCAGGATCTTTACAGCATCTAGGCTCCGAGGACTTTCCAACCCTTTTAATAAAAGGGATTATAATAGGCAAAGAAGAACAAGAATTCAGCAGTAATCACTCCATATCATTAAAGCACATAACCATAACCAAAATTACAGGATATATGCCGTTGCTGTCAATGCACTCATACTTAGAGGACAGGAGCAGTAATTTATACTGTATTGCATCATAACTCACCTACATGTGTATGTTATAACGCACTCATTGGAGCACCCACCAGCTACGCAGTGAAAGTTTTCAGATACCTTTGTATTGTCACTTTGTTTTAACTTCTCAAGACAGAACAATGTGAAGTGCAAAACACAGAGCAGCGCCCAACATAGCTTACCAGTATAGTCTGACCTGACCCCATGCTATCACTGGGATGCATTGCTATGTTGTGATTTGTAAAATACTGCACCACACTGGAGGTGTGGCACAGTGTACGATGCTGTCAGTAAAAGGCACGAGATACTGGACAGACATAATCAAAGTGGGGGGCGGGGTAAGAGAGCTGGTCGGGTTTACCCAGTCTACTCTCATATCTTCTTGCATCCGCATACAAGGCAGCAGCCAGAGCAGTCTGAGAGGAGGTCATTAACTAGCACTCTCAGCAGGGAAGCTATGGTTAACAGGAAGAGACAGGACAAGGTAAAAAAAGCTGACTAGTTATGCCTCCATAAGTAAAATATTCATGTTCTTCCATACATTGCTAGAATGAACATAGTGGCAGCAAACTGCCATAAAAGTGAATAAGTTATCAGTGATAAGACAATTGGCTGCACAACACTATCCATGTGAACAAATGCACACGGCAGAAACAGTAAAGTCGGCATGTGCCCATAGGTTTGTGAAGGGCTGTTCACATAAGAACCTAATAAATAGGAGGAGTAGGCCATACAGCCCCTCGAGCCTGCTCCGCCATTCAATAAGATCATGGCTGATCGGATCATGGACTCAGCTCCACTTCCCTGCCCGCTCCCCATACCCCTTATCGCTCAAGAAACGGTCTATTTCTGTCTTAAATTTATTCCAATGTCCCAGCTTCCACAGCTCTCCGAGGCAGCAAATTCCACAGATTCACAACCCTCAGAAGAAATTTCTCCTCAGACAGAAAGGAGATGAGTAAAAGTGGAGGGCAGAGAAACCCAAAACAAAAAACAAAATTCTAAAGGGTCAAAGTGTAATAAAAAGGCAAGTATGAAAGCTCGGTGCCTCAATGCGAGGAGTAGTCAAATCCCAGGAGAGGGCTCTGAGCTAGTTAGAGTGGGTGAGAGTTCAGATGAACAGGACACCAAGAAAGAATGCAAAAGGCAGGAGGCAACAGAGCAGAGTAGCACTGGGCTAAGTGTAAACCACAAGGTGACAGGAAGGGACAATATGTATGAATATAAAGGGGCTGCAGGAGGGGTCAAAACTAAAAATCATGGTTTAAAAACTATTAAAACATTCTACCTCAACGCACGCAGCATTCGAAATAAAGTAAATGAGTTGACGGCACAAATCATTACAAATGGGTATGATTTGGTGGCCATTACAGAAACGTGGTTGCACGGTGGCCAAGACTGGGAATTAAACATACAGGGGTATCTGACAATTCGGAAAGATAGACAAGAAGGGAAAGGAGGTGGGGTAGCTCTGTTAATAAAGGATGATATCAGGGCAGTTGTGAGAGATGATATTGGCTCTAATGAACAAAATGTTGAATCATTGTGGATGGAGATTAAAGATAGTAAGGGGAAAAAGTCACTGGTGGGCGTAGTTTATAGGTCCCCAATAATAACTTCACAGTGGGGCGGACAATAATCAAGGGAATAATGGAGGCATGTGAAAAAGGAACGGCAGTAATCATGGGGGATTTAACCTACATATCGATTGGTCAAATCAAATCGCACAGGGTAGCCTTGAGGAGGAATTCATAGAATGCATATGGGATTGTTTCTTAGAACAGTATGTTACAGAACTTACAAGGGAGCAAGCTATCTTAGATCTGGTCCTGTGTAATGAGACAGGAATAATAAACGATCTCCTAGTAAAAGATCCTCTCGGAATGAGTGATCACAGCATGGTTGAATTTATAATACAGATTGAGGGCGAGGAAGTAGTGTCTCAAACGAGCGTACTATGCTTAAACAAAGGAGACTACAGTGGGATGAGGGCAGAGTTGGCTAAAGTAGACTGGAAACACAGACTAAACGGTGGCACAATTGAGGAACAGTGGAGGACTTTTAAGGAGCTCTTTCATAGCGCTCAACTAAAATATATTCGAGTGAAAAAGAAGGGCGGCAAGAGAAGGGATAACCAGTCGTGGATAACCAAGGAAATAAAGGAGAGGATCAAATTAAAAACCAATGCGTATAAGGTGGCCAAGGTTAGTGGGAAACTAGAAGATTGGGAAAATTTTAAACAACAGCAAAGAATGACTAAGAAAGCAATAAAGAAAAGAAAGATAGATTACGAAAGTAAACTTGCGCAAAACATAAAAACAGATAGTAAAAGCTTTTACTGATATATAAAACGGAAAAGAGTGACTAAAGTAAATGTTGGTCCCTTAGAAGATGAGAAGGGGGATTTAATAATGGGAAATGTGGAAATGGCTGAGACCTTAAACAATTATTTTGCTTCGGTCTTCACAGTGGATGACACAAAAACCATGCCAAAAATTGCTGGTCACGGGAATGTGGGAAGGGAGGACCTTGAGACAATCACTATCACTAGGGGGGGTAGTGCTGGACAGGCTAATGGGACTCAAGGTAGACAAGTCCCCTGGTCCTGATGAAATGCATCCAGGGTATTAAAAGAGATGGCGGAAGTTATAGCAGATGCATTCGTTATAATCTACCAAAATTCTCTGGACTCTGGGGAGGTACCAGCGGATTGGAAAGCAGCTAATGTAACGCCTCTGTTTAAAAAAGGGGGCAGACAAAAGGCAGGTAACTATAGGCCGGTTAGTTTAACATCTGTAGTGGGGAAAATGCATGAAGCTGTCATTAAGGAAGAAATAGCAGACATCTAGATAGGAATAGTGCAATCAAGCAGACGCAACATGGATTCATGAAGGGGAAATCATGTTTAACTACCTTCCTGGAATCCGTTGAGGATATAACAAGCATGGTGGATAGGGGTGTACCGATGGATGTGGTGTATTTAGATTTCCAAAAAGCATTCAATAAGGTGCCACACAAAAGGTTACTGCAGAAGATAAAGGTACGCGGAGTCAGAGGAAATGTATTAGCATGGATAGAGAATTCGCTGGCTAACAGAAAGCAGAGAGTCGGGATAAATGGGTCCTTTGCGGGTTGGAAATCGGTGGTTAGTGGTGTGCCACAGGGATCGGTGCTGGGACCACAACTGTTTACAATATACATAGATGACCTGGAAGAGGGAAGAGGGGAGAGTGTAGTGTAACAAAATTTGCAGATGACACAAAGATTAGTGGGAAAGCAGGTTGTGTAGAGGACACAGAAAGGCTGCAAAGAGATTTAGATAGGTTAAGCAAATGGGCTAAGGTTTGGCAGATGGAATACAATGTCGGAAAATGTGAGGTCATCCACCTTGGAAAAAAAAACAGTAAAAGGGAATATTATTTGAATGGGGAGAAATTACAACATGCTGCGGTGCAGAGGGACCTGGGGGTCCTTGTGCATGAATCCCAAAAAGTTAGTTTGCAGGTGCAGCAGGTAATCAGGAAGGCGAATGGGATGTTGGCTTTCATTGCGAGAGGGATGGAGTACAAAAGCAGGGAGGTCCTGCTGCAACTGTACAGGGTATTGGTGAGGCCGCACCTGGAGTACTGCGTGCAGTTTAGGTCACCTTACTTAAGGAAGGATATACTAGCTTTGGAGGGGTTACAGAGACGATTCACTAGGCCGATTCCGGAGATGAGGAGGTTACCTTATGATGATAGATTGCGTAGACTGGGTCTTTACTCGTTGGCGTTCAGAAGGATGAGGGATGATCTTATAGAAACACTTAAAATAATGAAAGGGATAGACAAGATAGAGGCAGAGAGGTTGTTTCCACTGGTCGGGGAGACTAGAACTAGGGGGCACAGCCTCAAAATACGGGGGAGCCAATTTAAAACCGAGTTGAGAAGGAATTTCTTCTCCCAGAGGGTTGTGAATCTGTGGAATTCTCTGCTGAAGGAAGCAGTTGAGGCTAGCTCATTTAATGTATTCAAATCACAGATAGATAGACTTTTAACCAATAAGGGAATTAAGGGTTATGGGGAGCGGGCAGGTAAGTGGAGCTGAGTCCACGGCCAGATCAGCCATGATCTTTTTGAATGGCGGAGCAGACTCGAGGGGCTTGATGGCCTACTCCTGTTCCATGTTCTTATGTTCTTATGTTTTAAATGGGTGGCCCCTTATTCTAAGATTATGCCCTCTAGTTCTAGTCTCCCCCCATCAATGAAAACATCCTCTGCATCTACCTTGTCAAGCCCCCTCATAATCTTATACGTTTCGATAAGCTCACCTCTCATTCTTCTGAACTCCAATGAGTAGAGGCCCAACCTACTCAACCTTGCCTCATAAGTCAACCCAATCATCCCTGGAATCAACCTCGTGAACCTTCTCTGAACTGCCTCCAAAGCAAGTATATCCTTTCATAAATATGGAAACCAAAACTCCACGCAGTATTCCAGGTGTGGCCTCACCAATACCTTGTGTAGCTATAGCAAGACTTCCCTGCTTTTATACTCCATCCCCTTTGCAATAAAGGCCAATATACCATTGGTCTTCCTGATCAATTGCTGTACCTGCATACTAACCTTTTGTGTTTCATGCACAAGTATCCCCAAGTCCCATTGTACTGCTGCACTTTACAATCTTTCTCCATTTAAATAATAACTTGCTCTTTGATTATTTTCTGCCAAAGTGCATGACCTCACACTTTCCAACATTATACTCCATCTGCCAAATTTTTTCCCACTCACTTAGCCTGTCCTTTTGCAGATTTTTTTGTCCTCCTCATACATTCCTTTTCCTCCCATCTCTAAATCGTCAGCAAACTTGGCTACGTTACACTCAGTCCCTTCTTCCAAGTCGTTAATATAGATTGTAAATATAGAAACATAGAAAATAGGTACAGGAGCAGGCCATTCGGCCCTTCGAGCCTGCACCGCCATTCAATATGATCATGGCTAATCAAATAATTGGGGTCCCAGCACTGATCCCTGCGGCACCCCACTCGTTACTGATTGCCAACCAGAGAATGAACCATTTATCCCAACTCTCTGTTTTCTGTTAGTTAGCCAATCCTCTATCCATGCTAATATATTACCCCCAACCTCGTGAACTTTTATCTTGTGCAGTAACCTTTTATGTGGCACCTTGTCAAATGCCTTCTGGACGTCCAAATACACCACCTCCACTAGTTCCCCTTTATCCACCCTGTTCGTTACATCCTCAAAGAACTCCAGCAAATTTATCAAACATGACTTCCCCTTCATAAATCCATGCTGACTCTGCCTGACTGAATTTCGCTTATCCAAATGTCCTGCTACTGCTTCTTTAATAATGGACTCCAACATCTTCCCAACCACAGATGTTAGGCTAACTGGTCTATAGTTTCCTGCTTTTTGTCTGCCTTTTTTTTTAAAAATAGGGGAGTTACATGTGCAGTTTTCCAATCTGTTGGGACCTCCCCAGAATCCAGCAAATTTTGGTAAATTGCAACCAATGCATCCACAATCCCTGCCGCTACTTCTCTTTGGATGCAAGCCATCAGGACCAGGGGATTTATCTGCGTTTAGTCCCATTATCTTACTGAGTACTGCCTCCTTAGTTATTTTGATTGTGTTAAGTTCCTCCCCCCACTACAGCCTCTTGACTATCCACTGTTGGGATATTGTTAGTGTCCACTACCGTAAAGACTGATATCTGACGAATCTAGTCAAGATGGTCACTAACATGGTGGACAAGGGAGTGCCTATGGATGTTATCTATATGGATTTCCAGAAGCCATGTGATATGGGTCCACACAAGCGATTAGAAAAAAATTAAATTGCATGGAATTGGAGCTTACCTTGTGACATTGGTTGGGAGGTAAGAGATAAAGAGTAGAGTTATAATGGGAACATTCTCTGAATGGCAGGATGCGACAGGTGGTGTTCCCCAGAGATCTGTACTGGGGCCTCGGCTTTTCACTATAATATATTAACAATTGCACTTATATAGCACCTTTAACGTAGTAAATTCATCCCAAGGTGCTTCATAAGAATATCAAACAAAATTTGACACCAAGTCACAAAACGATATATTAGGACAAGTGACCAAAAGCTAGGTTTTAAGAAGCGTATTAAATCAGTGGAGAGGGGTAGAGAGCAATGTTCCCTCTAAGCTGCGTAGCTCTCAGGACTGGCTCTTCTAATGGTAAACTTTGCACGTGCGTGAAACTGTGAATGGGCCATGCACCCCCTTAAAGGGGCCGTGCACCCAAAGAAAGAATATGGGGTACATTGGTCAAGAGGCAGAGAGGTTTAGGGAGTGAATTCCTGAGCTTAGCACTTAGGCAGCCGAAGGCACGGCTGCCAATAGTGGAGCGATTGAAATCGGGATGCGCAGTGACTTGGATGAAGGAATAGAGCTGTAACGCCAAGTTTGCAGATGACACTACGTTAGGAGACACAGTAAATTATGTAGATGGGAGCAGGAAGGGACAGAGACAGACAGTGGTCAAAACTATGGTAGATAGAGTTCAATGTGAGGAAATACAAAGTCATCTACTTTGGATCAGAGAAAGAAAAAAAATCAGAACATTTCCCTAATGATGAAAAACTAGGAGCTGTGGAGGAGCAAATGGATTGGGGTGTCCATGTACACAAATCACTAAAAGCTAGTGCACAGGTATAAAAATCAAAAAGGCTAATGGAATATTGGTCTTTACCTAAAAAGTGCTGGAATACAAAAATGAAGTGGTGATGCCTCGGTTGTACAGAACCTTGGTCAAGCCCTATCTGGAGTACTGTGTTCAGTTGTGGGCACCGCACCGGATGAAGGATATATTGGCCTTGGAGTGGGTGCAGCGTAGATTCACCAGAATCATTAAATTGTGAGGACAGGTAGCATAAACTTGGTTTGTATTTCCTTGAGTTTAGAAAGTTGAAGGGGTGATCTAATCAAGGTGTTTAAAATAATAAAGGGATTCAATAGAGTAGATTCTGAGAAACTATTTCCACTCGTGGGGAAATCCAGAACAAGGGGGCATAATCTTTAAATGAGAGAGACAGACCATTTAGGAGTGAAATCAGGACGCACTTTTTCACACAAAGGGTTGGAGTGGAAATATGGAACTCTCCTCCAAAAAAGGGGGATCAACTGAAATACAAGTCGGAGATCGATAGATTTTTGTTAAGTATGGGTATCAAGAAATATGGATCAAAGAAAGATAAATAGAGTTGAGGTACAGATCAGCTATGTACTAATGGCAGAACAGGCCATAAAGGCTGAATAGCCTACTCCTGTTCCTATGTTCTATGCAATGACATCAACTCTTTCATGAACAGAAAACTGAAGCGCAACAGGAATGCATTAGAAAGGAAGAAACATGTTTCAGGATAATCGTATTAAAAGGCCTACTCACCTGCTTGTACCTGCTGCTTGCTCTGTAGTTTCTGCAGGACTGACCTGAACCGGTTGTTATAACTGTTAAGGTCCTCCTGGAGAAAGCTTGGAGCTCCAGGCTCACTGCTAAGCACTTCTCCACGAGCCATTAATTTCTCCACACGTGGGGCTAGGTCAGTCAATTGGTTGATTTCATACTGCAGCAAAGGAAAATAAGTACATGATCTAAAACCACAACACGTTCTTATGGAGTTACTTCTCCATGCACTGTAAACAATGAGGCAAATTATGCAGTTTGTCGCTCCCTCCCTCCAACTTGGATAATTTTATTGCCAATTTCACTGCAATAGTAACAAACAGAATAATTGGTAGTTGAGACCAAGATATGGGACTCTCTTTTCCTCTGCCGATTTTTGATATCCAGGAGGATGTACGGCCGATTTATGTGTGCCCGTTTGCGCAAAAAAACAACACAATTTTCGCCAAAGTAAAATTTAATTTTGCCGCTGCAATACCCGCAGTTAAATCTGGAGGTGGAGTTTCAAGTGTACGCCAAAATGTCAGTGAGTATGCTTCGGAACAAAATACGTTTTCCACGTGACGCTGTGTCCGCGCATCCAGTGAACTTCCTGGTCTGGATCAGCAGCTCGTGAGAACACATTCAGATTGGAACTGGATCTGGACATTTAAATTTTAGCTGCAAATGATGGACCCAAGGGAACGGGAAGGAGGAGGCGGACAAGGAGAAGGAGAACAGAAGAAATCGAGTGTGCGTGCGCACGTGCGTGTCTGGCCACAACAGCAGAAGGACCCTCTCTTAAAAAGTTCTATTTTCATCTTTGCAGAGGAAGGTGTCACAGATCAATCGAGAATGGTCAAAAACTGGAGGAGGTGCGCCAAGTAAGCTGCAACTAAGCGGTGGAACAGAGAATCGCTGATATGATTAAATCTTGCAAGAGAAGATCAACCACCAATGTGGACGCTGGGCCCAGGTTACCGACAATGGGATCTTCCTGCAGCTAACCAAATGCTGTGTTATGTTTTGAAGATGTTGCGCATCAGGAAGAAACAGAAGATTAGGAAGCCATCAAACCAGAAATTCTTCAACTTCAGGACGAGGATGAGCTGGGCAATGAAGGGCAGCAGGAAGATCCCATTGATGAGATGATTACATTACAACTGGAGCCGGTGAACCGCAAGGACGCCAAGCCATTTGCTGAGCAATACAACCGACAAGACATGGGGTAGAATCTGAGGCTGTGGGTCCCAGTGGATTGCAGCAAGCCACAACTGGGAGATGGCCGAGGAGGGTGGGAAGGAGAGCTCAACCTGAAATGCAGAATAGAGGGGACATAGGACAAATCATGGGAATGGAGAGAGAGCGCAGTGAGCTAACCAGATCGCTCCTGGGGCATGTGGGCGACGAGGGCGGGGCATGTGGGCGACAGCTGCTGCAAAAAGTGGACACACCCAGGCTGTCATTGCCCAACAGCAACTGGCAGCATCAACTGCTGATACTCACTTTCCAATCCCCAGACCAAAGTCAGGTAGTGTGCCGGGGGTTCATCCACAAGGTGAAGAAGAGTCCGACGATGAACCCTGATCTTGCTCAGTGCTGTCTGCTAGGTCGGTCCCTGGTAAACCCCACCAACAACAAATGCGTCTTCGCGCGGAAAGCAGAAAAAACCTTATGGTCATGGTGAGGAAGAAGTCAGACAACGAGCATGGGTAGGGGTAGAGGCAACAAGAGGGGCGCACAGCACTAAGGTCTTTGAATAAGGGGGAGGCAAGATGGCTGCAGCTAGAGCTTGTTTGTTTGTTGCTGCTACTTGTTATCTTCATTGAAACAAATTTGAAGTTTGCATTTTTATTGACGTAAAACTGTATAAATGTTTAATAAACCTGATTATTTTTTTAAATTTCAGCAAAATCCTGCACATTATTTTTTGAATTAAAGCAACATAAACCAACACATTATTTTTTGAATGAAATCAATATAAACCAACACAACATTATGTACTGATGTACATTATATTTTCCACAGTAACAGGTGCAGAGAGTCAACAATGTGATACCGTTTAGCCTTCAGGCAACAAGGCGATCACGGATTAGCAGCTGACGCAAGTCTCTAGCTATGGCTGTAGGTGCACGAGGCCGACTCCTCCGCCGTCATCCTGCGGGTTGAGTTGGTGGCATGGGTTCGTCGTTGTCCTCCTTCTGCTGCTGGTCCTCCTCGACCTCGTTGTCAGCCTCCTCGCCCTCTCCCCCACCGCCTTCTCCCCTCAGGAGGATCTTCAATGTCCAGGTCCTGTCTCCTCATGATGACCAAGTTGTGCAGCACATGACAGTGAACTGACCGACGTGGTGAGCGGCGTATTGCAGGTAGCCTCCAGAGTGTTTCAGGTATTGGAAACGCTGCTTCAGTATGCCAATTGCCCGCTCTATGATGCTCCATGTCGTTATGTGCGACATGTTGTACCGACGCACTGGCTCAGTGCGGGGATTGCGGAGGGGTGTCCTAAGTCAGGTGGCGAGCCCGTACCCTTTGTCCCCAGCTGTGCCCTTCTGGCAGCTCCTGAAACATGGTATATATAACGCTCTCGTGTCGGATGAAAGCATCGTGGATGCTACCTTGGCATCCACTGCCATGATCCGACACAGATTGTCGTAGAGGAGCTGCACATTTAAGGAATGGAACCCTTTCCTGTTGCGATAAACCTCAGTTGTCCAAAGGTGCTCTTAAGGCAATGTGGGTACCTTTGGAAAGCCAGCAATTCTGGAGAACCCTACAGCCCTGTCTCGCATTGCCTGCATGGTCATAGGGAAATTAATGAACTGGTCCCTTTTGGCATACAGTACAGCAGTCACCTGTCAAATGCAGCATATGTCCCCAGTTGCTGCTTGAAATGAGCCAGAAGCATAGAAAGCAAGTGCTGCAGTGACCTTCACTTCCACAGGTAAGGCCGTCCTCCTGCCACTTCCTGACTGTATGGCTAACCTGATCAGCTGGTAGATCTCGGTCATTACCTCCTTGCTCAATCGCAGCCTGCGAATGCAGTCTTCCTCACTCAGGTGTAGATATGAGCGCTTGTCCCTGTAGATTCGATCATGGTCTGGCCTCCTCCCCATTAATGCCCGAGCAATCTGGTTTGTGCGATAACGTCGTCATCGTAGCTGTCGCCTCTACATGCTATGCATGTAAACCAACCTTACTACATGAGGCATAGTAAAATGTGCACCCATAATTATTCTTAACTTTGTTATTCTTGTTATTGTAAGACTTACTAAAGCACAGCACACACACCTGTGCTGGGTGACGCTCTAGCAGAACGGACCACATCCTGGTCTGCGCACTTGCACAACACTAAGCTCTGTCTCTATGGAGACGTGACACAGTTATGGCACTTTAATTATAGCTTGTGCCAAAATGCCTTTGTCTGCTGCTGTGTTGTGCCATCTCCGATGCACAGTTCGGAGTGCATGCCGGCAGGATTGCTCCCTTGGCCTGGCAGAAATCCAGGAGCTCAGCGCTTGCATTCCAAGCACCCCCGCCCCGCCACCACCGGGCTTCTTTACAAGCTGAGCCCGGGGTGGGGGGGGGGGGGGTGGAATCTAAGTGTCGAGCTCCTGTGCTTGTGTCGGTCCAAGGGAGCAATCCTGCTGCCGGCAAGCCTTCCTCCGACCCGTCAGCAGAGATTCAGTGGTGTGGTGGGGTGGAATCGCAATTTGCCCATTCTCAAAAACATTCTGTGGGGAAAAAATAAACTTTCCGAGTTATTTTCCAAGTTCCTTCTGCAAAAATCATCATAAATTTATGTTTTAAATTGTCTTCTTCCCTCGTTCCAAAAAGTCAAATATACTCTGTGCCGATCTCAAGTTAATGTAGGGTTTTTCTGATTGGTACTCAAGGCCACTGTGCGGCAATCTGAAAAAAATCGTTGTTAGCGAAAATTGGTTAAAGGGCCAAAAACGACGCAGAAATCAGTTTTCAACCAGACCTGCACCAAAAAATCTTGCGTACAAAAAAACGCCGCCGACAGTCGCTGCCGGCGTACAAACTTGAGGAAAATGGCAAAATCATGATTGCTCAAAAAGAAAATCAGCAGACGCAAAAAAACAGCACCCAATGGTGGTGAAAATAGAGCCCTTGGACTGTAACTTACGCCAACAATGCAGATTAAGTCATAACCAACGAGGGTACATTTAACTCTCACAAGCCACTGCACTGGAGTACAGTTCTCCAAGTACTTTTAGTTCAGTTTTTGTTCCTGGTTTTGCTAGCAATCACGGTGTGCAAGGACACTCAAATCATATTCAAAGCTTTCAAGAATTGGCTTGATATTACCCTAATTCCACCCAGAGTTAACACACTAATTAAATGCAATAGATATATAACAATAACCCATTGTTAGATACTTTGTTACTTTTGCAAAGGAGTGACTGGCTGCACATTTCCTTTCCTCAATCCTTGCTCACCAGACATCCTGCAGGAGTATCCTGCATCTGCACGATGCTGCATCCAGCAGAAGGGCCAAAGCAGGTAAATCACATCCAACTAAGGAGAGCAGATTGGAGTGGAAGGCTGACTTTAGAAGCTGAGCACACCTACTGTTGGCCCACAGTGATGTTTAAATACAGCCCATCTAAAGAATAATTCTTGATCAAAGAGCACAGAACCAGAACAGGCAGAAAGCCAAATCAGAATCTGCATAACTACCAATAGATGCTTTATATAGCGCTGCTTGTGGACCACGAGTGCTTTCTGCCCAACCCCCACCCCCCGCCCAGCAAACCTGCCACTATCTGCCTACCTCCTCTCCATGATCTGTCAAACCCACCCCCCGCCCCCAGGTCAACCTCCCCCACCCCCAGATCTCCAGCTCAACCTCTGACCCTTTCGATCTCCAGGCCGACCCTTCTAATTTCCCCCTGATCAGCAGGACCACCACATTCCGCCATCCATCCACTACCCCCCCCTCCCAGATCAACCTCTGACCCTTTCGATCTCCAGGCCAACCCTTCTAATCTCCCCCTGATCGGCAGGACCACCACATTCCGCCATCCATCCACCTGTCCCCCCTCCCCCCCACCCCAGATCAACCTCTGACCCTTTCGATCTCCAGGCCGACCCTTCTAATCTCCCCCTTTCCGCCTCCCCCCCCCCACCCAATCGGCAGGACCACCACATTCCGCCATCTATCCACCCACCCACCCCCCCAACGCCGCCCCACCCCACACCCGCAAATATCAGGGCTCTTATATTATTTTAAACTGAAATTTGAAAGGGTGGGAAAATTAACTCATTCTCTCTTTTACACCTTTCCATTCTTCCTTACTGTGTTCAATGAAGATTTAATATGCAGCATGTAACTGGGAGGCAGTAGCTATTGCAGGGGTACGAGAACCTATGCACGGAGACGGAGGGAAGTAAAATGGGGTCAGAAGCAAAACGTATAAAGGAGAAAAGTAAAAGTGCAGGGCAGAAAAAACAAATGCAAAAATCAAAAAGAGCCACATTACAACATTATTCTAAAAGGAGAAAGAGTGTTAAAAAAACAAGCCTGCAGGCTGTGTCTCAATGCGAGGAGCATTCGTAATAAGGTGGATAAATTAAGTGCGCAGATAGCTGTTAACGGATATGATGTAATTGGGATTACGGAGACATGGCTCCAGGGTGACCAAGGCTGGGAACTCAACATCCACGGGTATTCAATATTCAGGAAAGATAGACAGAAAGGAAAAGGAGGTGGGGTGGCGTTGCTGGTTAAAGAGGAAATTTAACGCAATAGTAAGGAAGGACAATAGCGTAGTTGAGGTGGAATCTGTATGGGTAGAACTGCGGAACACCAAAGGGCAGAAAACGCTAGTGGGAGTGATGTACAGGCCACCAAACAGTCATAGTGAGGTTGGGGGATGACATCAAACAGGAAATTAGGGATGCGTGCAATAAAAGGTACAGCAGTTATCACGGGTGACTTTAATCTACATATAGATTGGGCTAAACAAACTGGTAGCAATACAGTGGAGGAGGATTTCCTGGAGTGCATAAGGGATGGTTTTCGAGACCAATATGTCGAGGAACCAACTAGAGAGCTGGCCATCCTAGACTGGGTGTTGTGTACTGAGAGAGGATTAATTAGCAATCTTGTTGTGCGAGGCCCTTTGGGGAAGAGTGACGATAATATGGTAGAATTCTTCATTAAGATGGAGAGTGACACAGTTAATTCAGAGACTAGAGTCCTAAACTTAAAGAAAGGTAACTTCGATGGTATGAGACGTGATTTGGCTAGGATAGATGGCAAATGTTACTTAAAGGGTTGAAGGTGGATAGGCAATGGCAGACAGTTAAAGGTCACATGAATGAATTTCAACAATTGTATATCCCTGTCTGGCGTAAAAATAAAATGGGAAAGGTGGGTCAACCGTGGCTTACAAGAGAAATTAAGGATAGTATTAAATCCAAGGAAGAGGTATATAAATTGGCCAAAAAAAGCAGCAAACCTGAGGACTGAGAGAAATTTAGAATTCAGCAGAAGAGGACAAAGGGTTTAATTAGGAGGGGGAAAATAGAATACGAGAGTAAGCTCGAAGGAAACTGACTGTAAAAGCTTCTACAGATACATGCAGAGAAAAAGATTAGTGAAGACAAATGTGGGTCTCTTGCAGTTCGAATCAGGTGAATTTATAAATGGGGAACAAAGAAATGGCAGACCAATTGAACAAATACTTTCGCTCTGTCTTCACTAAGGAAGACACAAATAATCTTCTGGAAATACTAGGGAACCGAGGGTCTAGTGAGAAGGAGGAACTAAAGGAAATCCTTATTAGTCAGCAAATTGTGTTAGGAAAATTGATGGAGTTGAAGGCCAATAAATCCCCGGGGCCTGATAGTCTGCATCCCAGAGTACTTAAGGAAGTGGCCCTAGAAATAGTGGATGCATTGGTGGTCATTTTCCAACATTCTATAGACTCTGGATCAGTTCCTATGGACTGGAGGGTAGCTAATGTAACCCCACTTTTTAAAAAAGGAGGGAGAGAGAAAGCAGGGAAGTATAGACCAGTCAGCCTGACATCGGTGATGGGGAAAATGTTGGAATCAATTATTAAAGATGTAATAGCAGCGTATTTGGAAAGCAGTGACAGGATCCGTCCAAGTCAGCATGGATTTATGAAAGGGAAATCATGCTTGACAAATCTTCGAGTTTTTTTGAGGATGTAACTAGTAGAGTGGACAAGGGGGAGCCAGTGGATGTGGTGTATTTAGACTTTCAAACAGTTTTTGACAAGGTCCCACACAAGAGATTAGTGTGCAAAATTAAAGCACATGGTATTGGGGGTAATGTATTGACATGGATAGAGAACTGGTTGGCAGACAGGAAGCAAAGAGTAAGAATAAACGGGTCCTTTTCAGAATGGCGTGCAGTGATTAGTGGGGTACTGCAAGATTCAGTGCTGGGACCCCAGCTATTTACAATATACATTAATGATTTAGACGAAGGAATTGAATGTAATATCTCCAAGTTTGCAGATGACACTAAGCTGGGTGACAGTGGGAGCGGTGAGGAGGATGCTAAGAGGCTGCAGGATGACTTGGACAGGTTAGGTGTGTGGGCAAATACATGGCAGATGCGGTATAATATAGATAAATGTGAGGTTATCCACTTTGGTGGTAAAAACAGGAAGGCAGATTATCTGAATGGTGACAGATTAGGAAAAGAGGAGGTGCAACGAGACCTGGGTGTCATGGTACATCACTGAAAGCTGGCATACAGGTACAGCAGGCGGTGAAGGCAGAGGATTTGAGTATAGGAGCAGGGAGGTCTTACGACAGTTGTACAGGGTCTTGGTGAGACCACACCTTGAATATTGTGTACAGTTTTGGTCTCCTAATCTGAAGGACGACATTCTTGCTATTGAGGGAGTGCAGCGAAGGTTCACCAGACTGATGCCTGGGATGACAGGACTACATATGAAGAAAGACTGGATTGACTAGGCTTATATTCAATGGAATTTAGAAGAATGAGAGGGGATCTCATAGAAAAATAAAATTCTGACGGGATTGGTCAGGTTAGATGCAGGAAGAATGTTCCCGATGTTGGTGAAGTCCACAACCAGGGGTCACAGTCTAAGGATAAGGGGTAAGCCATTTAGAACAGAGATGAGGAGAAACTTCTTCACTCAGAGTTGTGAGACTGTGGAATTCTCTACCATAGAAAGTTGTTGAGGCCAGTTTGTTAGATATATTCAAAAGGGAGTTAGATGTGCCCTTACGGCTAAAGGGATCAAGGGGTAATGGAGAGAAAGCAGAAATGGGGTACTGAAGTGCATGATCAGTGGTGCAGGCTCGAATAGCCTACTGCTGCACCTATTTTCGATGTTTCTATTATGCCCACTCTTTCCGTCTGTGCTGAGAATACTGCTGTTAATTAAGCAGCTTTCCCATTATCAGTGATCAGTTGGCTAACATTTTGTTTTTGCAAACTTTTAATTCCTGATCTTTAATTGACACTTGGTCAGACGTCAGAAGAACATCTTGTACAATCCGTCAGATCGTAATCCAGATTTCAATGCAATCGCTGGGACAGAGCATCAAAGAGAGACAGCCAGGCCAGAAAAGGAAGTTGAAAAGGGAAAGGGAGAAGATAAATTAAGAGAAACTAGAGTGTGAAAACCAACTGTTGACCAGCTACAACTACCTATCAGAATACTTCCTAACTCACCCAATATTCTTCTATTTTCTCCTCCACTCCTCTGAAGGTTGGAGTGCAGTTCATTGAATGCTAACAGGTTTCCAATGCCCAATCCAAGTGCCTGCTACTCATGTATGAACTCAGTGGATACCACTAGATCGGTCAACTGTGGAGCATGCAACAGGCAAATTCAATCTTAACCTCGGCAGACATCCAAACATTCCATTGGGAAGGCCTGGACAGAACATTATACAGCTTCAGCATGGCAGCCTTAGTATATACAGTACACTGATCTAGCAACACAGCAGAGTCTTCCCTCTGCTTTGTTAATGGCCAGAGATGGTAAATGTGGTACTTACTGTAATGCCAGATTAGTTTCGGCCTCTCCAACTAATTTGATACCATTCATTAATGTATCCTTCATTGCTCTTCCAATGCGCAACACTTTGCACATAGGTCTGTATTGAATTTCATCTTCCATAATTCTGCCTACTTGCAAACTTTCTCTACAACCTTGTCTGTTTTCATGGTTACTTCATAACAAAGGAGGACCAAGAAATTGATAAAGGGAAAATAGAACATGTGTAAACTAGCAAGAGACATAAAAACAGACTGTTAAAGCTCCTATAGGTATGTAAAAAGGAAACGATTAGCTAAAGTAAATGAGGGTCCCTGCAGAATAGAACATGTGTAAACTAGCAAGAGACATAAAAACAGACTGTTAAAGCTCCTATAGGTATGTAAAAAGGAAACGATTAGCTAAAGTAAATGAGGGTCCCTGCAGACTGAGGGGAGAAATTATAATGGGAAATAAGGAAATGGCGGAGAAATTAAACAAATACTTTGTGTCTGTCTTCAAGAAAGATGATGCAAAAAACTTGCTAGAAATAGTGGAGAACCAAGGGTCTAACAAGAATGAGGAACTGAAAGCAACTAGTATTAGTAAAAAAAATAGTACTGGAGAAATTAATAGGACTGAAAGCCGATAAATCCCCTGGACCTGATGAGCTACATCCTAGGGTTTTGAAAGAGGTGGCTATATAGTGGATGCATTGGTTGTCAACTTCCAAAATTCTGTAGATTCGATACCGGTTCCCATGGATTGGAAGGTAGCAAAAGTAACCCCGTTATTTAAGAAAGGAGGTAGAGCGAAAATGGGGAACTACAGACCAGTTAGCCTGACATCAGTAGTTGGGAAAATGCTAGAATCTATTAAGGGCGTGGTAACAGGGCACTTAAAAAATAATAGGATTGGGTAGAGTCAGCACGGATTTAAGAAAAGGAAATCATGTGTGACAAATCTGTTGGGAGTCTTGAGGTTGTAACTAGCAGAATAGATAAGGGGGAACCCAGTGAATGTGGATTTTCAGAATGCATTCGAAAAGGTGCCACATAAGAGGTTATTAAACAAAATTAGGATTCATGGGATTGAGGATTGGTTAATGGACAGGAGAGAGAGTAGAAATAGATGGATAATTTTCACGTTGGCAGGCTGTAACTATTGGAGTACCGCAAGGAACAGTGCTTCAGTGCTTGGGCCTCAGCTATTCACAATCTATATCAATGATTGGGATGAGGTGATCAAATGTAATATATCCAAGTTTGCTCATGATACAAAGCTAGGTGGGAATGTAAGTTGTGAGGAGGATGTAAAGAGGCTTCAAGGGGATATAGACAGGCTACGTGAGTGAACATGGCAAGTGAATTTATGGGCCCAAGTTTCCACATGATTTGCGCCTGATTTTTTAGGAGCAACTAATGAAGAACGGACTATCTTAGAAATCGCAATTCTCCACATTTTTTTTTCTGCAGTTTTAGTCAGGTAGAACAGTTCTACTTTGGAACAGAATTTTTTCTTCAAAAGGGGGCGTGTCCAGCCACTGACGCCTGATTTCAAAGTTTCCACAGTGAAAACGTACTCCAAACTAAAGTAGAATGGAGCAAGTGAAGATTTTTGTAGAACTGAAAAATCCTGTTCTACACATTAAAAAATCAGGCACAGGTTACAAATTAGGCGTCCAGAACGAGGTGGGGGGGGGGGGGGGGGGAGGGAAGTCATTAAATTCTACAATCAATCCTTATTTATACTTATACAAATATTATACAAATAAATCCAACCTGAATAAACATTTATAAGCAAAGAAAAGATTAAATAAACCATCTTCCTACCTGTGTGAAAATGCTTCAGCCATCGTTCGTTCCCGCGAGGGGTGGGGAAGGAAACCGCCGTTTGTTGCCGCGGAGGGGAGGGAGGGGAAGGAGACAGCGGTTTGTTGCCGCCGTGGAGGGGAGGGGGGCGGGGGGGGAGGAGACAGCGGTTTGTTGCCGTGGAGGGGAGGGAGGGGGAGGAAACCGCCGTTTGTTACCGTGGAGGGGAGGGAGGGGGAGGAGACAGCGGTTTGTTGCCGTGGAGGGGAGGGAGGGGGAGGAGACAGCGGTTTGTTGCCGTGGAGGGGAGGGAGGGGGAGGAAACTGCCGTTTGTTACCGTGGAGGGGAGGGAGGGGGAGGAGACAGCGGTTTGTTGCCGTGGAGGGGAGGGAGGGGGAGGAAACCGCCGTTTGTTACCGTGGAGGGGAGGGAGGGGGAGGAGACAGCGGTTTGTTGCCGTGGAGGGGAGGGAGGGGGAGGAAACCGCCGTTTGTTACCGTGGAGGGGAGGGAGGGGGAGGAGACAGCGGTTTGTTGCCGTGGAGGGGAGGGAGGGGGAGGAAACCGCCGTTTGTTGCCGTGGAGGGTGGGGAGGGGAAGGAGACAGTGAGAAGGGTAGCCTCAGTGCTGATGGCAATGTGCTTTTATTAAAAAATGTTCAAAAATTAAACAGCTACAAAAAACTACAAAAATGGCCAAGTGCCAATGTTTCCTTCACACTGCGCGTGCGCGAACGCTCCAACGCACAGCGTTGCCGGCAGGAAAAAAACTAATTTAAATAGTACCCGCCCCCCCTCCCACTTACAAAATCGGCGCGAGTGTAGGCTCTGCCCCCCTGGGCACTGCGCCAAACAGACAAGGAGCTGCAAAGCGCTCGAGAATAGCGCATTTTTTTTCTGCCGCCGTTTTAGGCGCGAAAAACGGGCGCCCAGCTCGGAGGGGCGCCCGTTTTTTATCCTGTGGAAACTTGGGCCCATAATGTGGAGAAATGTGAAGTTATCCACTTCGGTAGAAAAAATAGAAAAGCCGAGTATTTTTTTAAATGGTGAGAGATTGGGTAATATTGGTGTTCAGAGGTACCCGAGTGTCCTTGTACACAAATCACTGAAAGTTAACACAGGTACAGCAAGCAATTAAGAAAGCAAGTGGTATGTTGGCCTTTATGACAAAAGGATTTGAGTACAAGAGTAAAGACATCTTACTGCAATTATGTAGGACTCTGGTGAGATCAGATCACACCTGGCATGGTGTACACTGTTTTCGTCTCCTTACCCAAGGATACACATGCCAGAGTGTGTGCAACGAAGTTTCACCAGACAGATTCCTGGGATGGGGCCATTGTCCTACGAGGAGTGATTGAGTAGACTAAACCTATATTCTCTAGAGTTTAGAAGAATGGGAGGTGATCCCATTGAAACATATAAAATTCTTACAGGGCTTGACAGGGTAGATGCAAGGAGAATGTTTCCCTTGGCTGGGGAGTCTAGAACCAGGGGTCACAGTCTCAGAATAAGGGGTTGGCCATTTCAGACTGAAATGAGGAGAAACTTCTTCACTCAGAGGGTGGTGAATCTTTGAAATTCTCTACCTCAGAGGGTTGTGGAGGTTCAGTCAGAGTATATTTAAGACAGAAATCGATAGATTTTTGGATATTAAGGGAATCAAGGGAAAGAAATGGGGATAGTGCAGGCAAGTGGAGTTGAGGTAGATGATCAGCCATGAACCTATTGAATGGAGGAGCAGGCATGAGAAGCCGAATGATCTATTCCTGCTCCTATTTCTTATGTTCTTTGTTCATCAGACTCAACTGCACCTCTAATTTAGTACCAGTTGTGAATTTAACTAACTTATATCATGTAGATTAGAAACAATACTCATTACATCTCCTTCCCTTGCCGAAATCACATCTGAAGCTACCTCCTCTTCAGCAAATTTCTTATTCAGCTCCCAGATTTCATAATATTTGAAATTGCCTTGTTAATCTATTTAGCATCACATTTATTTAGACTGCGCTTACTTGTGCTTTGTATGTACTTATCCCGCATCCTCAGTTGCATTTCCCTAAAGGTATTTCTTTTTTCCTCTGTTATTTTCTGAGGTACTAACCCCCAGTTGAATTGTTGATGCTCTTCCTCATTCCCTTTAAATAAGCCATGTGACAATACCCTAACGTAGAGAGAGCCACTCACCTGACTGGACTTCACTGGGACACTGGCCGCACTCTTTAGCCAGTCTTCTTTGGATTTCACAGTCTTTTCAAGCTCTTGTAGTTCTTGATAAATACTGTTAATGTCCTCCTGATACTGCATCTTACTTCTCAGCTTGTCCATTTGCTGGCTATTATCTTTCCATTCCACTGACATGTTCTCCAGTGCATGCTTTACTTCCTCTGTTGGCAGTCCTTCTGCAAGAAGTTTGCAATACACAAATATCACAATCAGCAGCATGGCTAACTGCAGGCTAAACACATAGCTAAATCTGCTTTCCATTTTCTGGGTGAGTAAACATAAAGTGAAGGCTGGGAGGATAGATTATCTCATCACTTTTATAAATACGAGTATTAAGAACACATTTCAATTTAATCGCGAAGAGGAAATGGGAATCTCACCTCCTTTCCCCTGCCCCCCATTTCCAAATTCACATCAGCCATACACCAATCAATGTGTCCTCCTTATTAATTATTTTGGTTTGACCCAAAACTTGAATTAAGTTTGAAACTATCCCAAACACACAAATCAAAAGGTACAACTTACATTGGTGCTTCCCTTACACTGTTGTTTTGCTACTGAAAGCTCCACCTTCAGCAACAAACTGACAGCGTAAACAAGGCGATGCTCCTACTGGCACTGCAGGCTAGCCCTCACACCAACAGCGGTGGCTTTCACAGATGCATCAGGCAGTAGCACCATCCCTGATGGCAGATCAAACGGTTATAGTTGCCAGAAGGGAGCCGGGTTTCGTGAGTCAACTCAGGTCAATCTGAACAGATGGTCATGAAAATAGCTTGCTATCCTAGAAGGACCATCTCCAGCTACAAGGGCACCCACATCGCAACTTTAAAGCATGCACAGTTGCTTTAGAGTGAAACCGATTAGAATACCAACTGCTTTAGCAAATGACCTTCAACCTACTCAGGATTCTACAATTGTACCAACAGCTTGCATTTATATAGTGCTCAAGTCAGAAAGGTGGCTTAGTGTGGGGTCAGAAATTCCAACACGTAGTGAATTGCAGGGAAACGTTCTTAACTCGAAACAGATTATAGTCATTCTTAGAACAACTGGCTCTTAGAATAAAAACAGAAAATGCTTGAAATCTCAGTGGGTCAGACAGCATCTGTGGAGAGAAAGCAGAGTTAACATTCCTGGTCAATGACCCTTCAGAAAGAACAGATTCTTAACAAGCACTGAAAGGGGGAGGGGGAGAAAGAACAAAAGGGAAGGTCTGTGATAGGGTGGAAGACAGGAGAATTGAGACACACGAAAGGGATGATGGCCCAAATTCAAATGATAATACCAACAGTTAGAAAAACAGTAGTCAAGATAGGGTGTGAATGGCGGGATAATGACCAGCTGCCATTAGAGACAAGGAGAAGAAAAACAAACAAACAGGCTCGGGGGGTGGGGGGGAGGGAGGGAGTCAAAGATTGGCAGCGGCTACGCTCTGAAATTTTTGAACTTGATGTTGAGTCCAGAAGACTGTAAAGTGTCTAAACGAAAGATGAGGTGCTGTTCCTCAAGCTTGCGTTGAGCTTCGTTGGAACAGTGTAGGAGACAGAGGACAGAGAGGTCAGAATGGAAATGGAATGAAGAATTAAAGTGACAGGCGACTGGAAGCTCAGGGTCACACCTGCGGACTGAACGGAGGTGCTCCGCAAAGTGGTCACCCAATCTACGCTTGCTCCCCAATGTAGAGACCATCACATCTTGAGCAGCGAATATAGTATACTAAATTGAAACTAGTTCATAAATCGCTGTTTCAGCTGGAAGGAGTATCAGAGTTACACTCTGAAAGGAAGCTGCCTGGCCTTTTGGGGGGTGGTGGAGAGATACACCAAAACATTCTAATTAGCCTATTCACTTCAATCGTGGTGAATTACACTATCAATTACCAGCATGTCTGTTGCAATAGCAAGATAATTGCGCAGACTACAATGCACACGTCCGGTGATTGGAAGGTCAGCTTGCTGCCATAAAAATTCACTAAATCCAGGAAACAATTTCTTCTTTGTTTGAAGCTGAGAGTATTTCTACAATGACATTTCACTGATAATTTATGTGGTTTTTAAAATCTGAAGGGGATTGGAGAGTAAAACCACCCAAAAGGTAATCCATTTAATTCTTTGTTTGATTTCTTGCTCAGGTAGCACATGGTTATACAACATTAGACATTGCTCTGCTCAAATGCTCCAAAGACATCAATAGTTCCAGCCTTCCCGGGCTTCATTGTGCTCATAATGGAGCCTTCCGCTCACGCATAAAGTTTAAATCAATGTACCAATTAATTTCCATATATCTGAAGTAGCTAATGCTAATTTAGGATTTATTCATCAATGAGGCTAAAAGTAGCCCTTTCCAAACCTGCAGGCCAACAAAACTCAAAATGATCAGGCCATTGAAAAAAAAATACAAACTCAAATGAGGCCGAGTTGCCCGCACATTAAAGGCTAGAGCATGGGGCTTTGAGCCACATGGTCCAAGGCTGTAGTTTGGATACCCCTGTAGTGTAGTATCCTGCCTGGCCCAGCAGGCTGAGTGACTCCCGGCCTACGAGCACCATTGGAGCAGGCCGGGGAGCGGCAAGAGCAGCATGGCGGCCTGGCCCAACAGACTGAGCGGCCCCCGGCCAGCAAGCACCATTGGAGCAGGCCGGGGAGCAGAAGGACCATTCCAGGGAGCAGCACGTGCTGGAGCAGGAGAGCAACGGCAGTGAAGAGGGACGTCACCAAGATCCAGGTCGGTGATTGGAGCGTGGGCAGGTACAGCAGGAGCGGCGAGGTCGGGGCAAAGGAGCGCGAGAGATTGTAGAGGCATGTGATCGGAGCCCAGGAGAGGCGCGAGTTCGTGGCCCGGGAGAGGCGCGAGTTCCGGGCCCGGGAGAGGCAAGGGCCCAGGGGCAGCAAGGGTCAGCCCACACTGCGATGCGTGCGCGCAATAGGTCCGTGCAGCAGAGCTGGGTCTCCAGTCGTCTTGGTTAATTCCTTGCCACTGGACCAAGACCGAGCTTTGTCAAGCCCGTGTGGTGGCTGGTGTGCAACACCATGTTAAAAAAAATCCACGCACAGGCATCTTCCACTCTTTAAGATTTAGTTCTGGACCTGGAATTTTAGGTCCTTCATTGAAACACCTGGGAACTTTTTGACGTGGAAGCAAGTCATCCTCGAATCGAGGGACTGCCTATAATGAGTGTAGTATGTTGTCCCTTAAGGTAATCCCAGCTTTCACAATAGTAGCAAAATTTGGAAGTAATATTAAGCCTATAAAAAAATGACTTTAGACCTTGGGCAGTGATCCATTATTTTGCAGTTCTGAATTTGATATTTTTCCCCTGCTTTCTCTCTCATTTGTTAAACTTTAGATTTAATTGAATTAATTTTGACCTGGTGATGTAAAGTCACAACACACACTACAAACTTCACACATGCTAACTGAAAATGAATCTGGAAAGATTTCTGTAAAATTATTTCCAGCATGCACAAAAGGACTTTCATTGTTTACCAACTTCAACTGCTTTTACGTTGCTCCTTTCATGCAGATTCCAGAAGACTGATGTCTGTGAGCAAGGTCCTGCTGTTTCGACTGTTAAATCAGTTTCTTGTAGCCCAGCAGCAGACTCGAAGACCCAGTCTGGGCTACAGAATATGCAATGCACAGCATAAACACCAAGACTCAATCAAAAGCACTGCATAAATGCAACAACCTGCATTTACATAACGCCTTTAACACACAACCATCTCAAGGCGGTTAACAGGAGTGCAAGGAGACAAAAATACAACTATGAATTCAACCCATCAACCTCCTATCATCACTATCGGTTTAAAAATGTCCTGCGGCAGGCAGAAGATTTCCTCAAATCACACCTGACAAACCGTTGGTGCCTGAATGCCCAGGCCAGTTTTTATAAACTACAGGAAAGCCTCCTCACAGGCGATTGACAGAATATCTGATGGAAGGGCTACACACAAAACTTCAACCTACTGTTTCTGTCTGAAGATGCTGATTGACCTGCTGTGTATTTCCAGCATTTTCAGATTTTCTCATTTTTAATTTTTCCATTTGATAGACATTAATCAACAGGCTCCAAACATCTTATCCTGATGACACCATATGAGAAATCAATGCATGATTATTTACCACAAGTTCTCCTAAGTACAGTCTGCTTGTAGAAGTAGTGCTCGATAAACTCATTTACAAGTTCCAACTGTTAGAATACCACAGAACAATAATTTGAACTATGCTCATGACATTTAGATTTGAAGTGATTTTACCTTTCTCCATTGGTTCAAGCAGGGCTTGTCCCATCTGCTTTACTTCCTTCAATTGTGTCTCATTTTCAGCCTTTTCTTTTTCCAGAGCCTAGAGACACCAATTATTTCAACAAATTTCAGATCATTTTGTTTAGACATCACTAATTTATTGAAACAGCATAGCAAGTTTTACATATGTATAATATTCAAATCACTTTATTCTTTACACTCTTACATGGGGGGGGGGGGGGGGGGGCACGAGGGGCAGGCTCCAGGGTTCACATCTAGACTTTACATTTAAAACGGTCCTGAAACATTCCAGTAATCTACAGAGAAGCCACCCACCCACAAGGTGCTGATTCATGTTAGATATAGTCTCACAAATGCCCAACTACCCTCTGGTGCCTTGATCAGGCGCCCATTCTTCTAGCAACAGCACAGAAGAGTTTTACAGAAATCTATCCAGTCACATAAGTGCAATCTAAATGCACCTCATGATATGGGCATCACTGACATACGTCAAGTTAATGTGAATATGCAGCACTACCTCTCCTCAGCTTTTGCTAGATATTATCCTATTAAGGAGCACATCGAAAATAGAGGCTGCCTCATCTGTAGCGTTAACTGGTTGATTTTGCATTATTCTTAAAAACCAAATCTCAATTAACAAACTAGAGTCTTAAATTCATTTTTTTTTATTAAACCAGCCTCTGGAATTGCAACCTTACCTTCATCTTTTTCTTCATGCTAGAAATATCTTTCTTCCTCCTGAAGTCATTGAACACCATGGCTTGAATCTCACACTTTGATTTACCAATCCAGTTCAGAAGCTCACTAGCATCCACATCGAACCTGGTGATAAAGTAATGTTGTAATAGCTCCACCAACGCATCAAGACACTGAACAGAATTTACAACCGTGTTACAGGAAGCAAACAATGATTTCATTATCAGGCAAATCTGACACCTATAATACTTGTGTTAAGTTCTGCATATATTAGGAAAAGATGCACCATTATAGTTAAAAACAAAATTAGCGTGTTTTTGAATTCCTGTGCTGGAGGGGAGGCGGTGGGGGGGGGGGGGGGGGGGGAAGGGGGAAGGCACTACCGAGCCAAAACTCCCTCCTGAAAATATGTGCACCAATGTTGGGTTAGGGCAGGATTGGGTTTGGCTTTGAAGGATCCATAGCTGATTTTCCCGATACCCAATTCTAGGTTACAAATGAAGAATGGCACTGAGGCGAGTGGCAGAGAGTTCCAGTGCGACTGTACCCCAGCTTGACTTGCCACTTTCATGGAAGTGGTGAGAGGGGGAAGATTGTGTGCATGGTTACACTCCGATGGCAGAGGTTATTTACCAAGGCTGAATTAGAATGTAGATAGCATTAAGCCCTTATTTTCTCCAGGCATCTTATTGTTTTTAATGTGGTCAGATTTTGGCAAAGTTTTACCTTCTTGCACCAAATACACTGAACTGATTTCAATGTCTTACTAACAATCCTTTGTCTATTTGAGGTTACACCTATGGATAACTTCTAACAAAAAAAATATACTGCAAATAGAGATCAGACAGCGTCTGTAAAGAAAACAGGTTAACATGTCATTAATACCCTTCATCAGCACTTGGGTTCTGATGAATGGTGAAATCTGAAAACATCCTGTCTTTTCTATGTTTAGATGCGGATTTCCAGCATTTTGTGATTTCCTTGCCTCTTAAAAACTTTTGATTTATCAAAAACGTATTCCCAATAATGTAGTATTTATAACTGTTTTTCCTTAAAACTCAATTTGCTCTGGAGAATCAATGCCCACCATTCCCGTGTGTGTGTTCACATGGAAACCTCAGTTAAAAACATGGAGCTAAAAGATCTCATCTTACTTTTTCTTGGATTCCATATCCATGTGAAGTTGTCTTTTCTTGGGAGGTGGGGGAGGGGCCAATTCCTGCTTCTGAACTGCGTGTTCTGTGGCAGTTATTCTCAACTCAGGCACTGCCCTAGACACCTGTGGGAGATGGTGGGGGAAAAGAGAAAGAAATGCACACTTAAGATGGAATATTTTCTAAGGCAGTATTTCTACTCCCAACTGCATGCCAGATATCAAGAAATCACTGGGCAAAATCACTGGTGTGAGACCAAATCCTACTCGCCCTCATGGCACAGCCCACCTTACACACTGGCTCCTAAACTTGTGTTTCTCTTGTGCAGCAACATTTTACATTGTATCATTTTACATTCATCCCAAATCCTTACGTGCATTAATTAACCTTGCGAATTCCCATATATTGTAAATAACACCTATGACTACCTAAGTTTTTATACACCAGAAGGAAAAAATTATTTCATAACAAGAAACACAAACTGTGCTACATTATACAAAGTGATATTTCAGCACAATGGTATAGTGAACTCTTATACAGGCACACCACAGCTCTACTCCAGCCCAAATCTATAATCACATTTGAAGATGTCCAAGTGGAATCTACAGGGAGTCAACCTGTGACACAACTCTATGGCCAATTCAAGATTCAAATCGACAGGGAGCCAAGGTCTCAAGAACTGTTGGAGATCTGGGAACTGATCAGCTACCAATTATCACCGTCAGAAAGCAGCGCCTCGTAACTTGAAAGGGAGGGGAAATAATTGGAAAAGAAAAATTTCGGCAACAAAAATATACCAACTGTGTCTTGTAATGTGAGCTAAATCTTAAAAAGACACTCTTAGAAACAGACCATCTAATGAAGAAGCTTATGCCTTAGTAAACTAGCAAAAACTCTCAGTCCGCAGAAGGCTACAGTTACACAGTTTAGCAGCTACCTGTCTTCTGCTGCATCATACAAAGATGGTCAGGTAAATACATTTTAAATTACCATTAATTGTAAAGAAAACAATGAAGCTGAAAACAAAAGAAATGTTGAGTTCAAAGATGCTACAAGGCTGTAACGCACCAAAGGACTCATAATGCAAGCATAAAAGCCAGGTCCAGTAATTCAATCATTTGAATCCCAGGATTGCCCAACTTGCCCAATATGACTATTATTTAACAGACGTAATGGTCAGGTGGGTTTTGCCCGCAGGTCGATCGTAATTGCAAATTTCAAAACTGCAAATGACAAAACCATTGCTATACCCAGAAGATTGTCACAGGACTAAAGATAAATAATTCTAAGCCAAAAGGAATGCAAAGAAAGTGTACACCCAAGCTAAGAAGCAATTCCAGTTATAATAAGAAGCTTAACCAGAGAGACGGTAAACTGAAGGAGCAAAGGATTTTAAGGAATCCCACAGTGCTTGCAAAAGGCAAACATCAGAACATAAATGGAACATACCAAATACCTTATGAGCCAAAGAATGCTCAGAGCATCTGTTGAGAGGTAACGGTTGGCGATGCCACACCAAGCTGAACAGGGATTTTGAACACATGAAACCAAGCTGAACAATGATTTTGAACGCATGAATAGAGAGCTGCTCCAAGGAACATGGTGCCTTGGGTGGAAGATCATCCTTTAAGGAGACGTGCAGGAAATAAGAAAGAGGCAATGTGACAGATGGATTAGATATGCTCCGGCCCGGGGCACAAACCTTCATCTCACTTGCAGCAGAGAACTCACCCACCACTGCTTCTCAAAAGCATGTTGGAATGCCAATCTCCAAGCTGAAGAACTGGTGTTTTAGTTCAACCAAACCAAGTATGAAACCAGTTCCTAGAGTCTTACAGCACAGAAGGAGGCCATTCAGCCCATAATGCCTGTGCCGACTCTTCGGTAGTTATCCAATTAATCCCACTCCCCTGCCCTTTCCCCATTGCCCAGTAAATATTTTCCCTTCAAGTATTTCTCCAATTCTCTTTTGAAAGTTACTATTGTATCTGCTTCCACTGCCCTTTCAGGCAGTGCATTCCAGATCACAACAACTTGCTGTATAAAAAAAAGTTACAAGTAATCAGGCAAGCTATCTTCGATCTTATATTTATTGGTTATTTGTTCTCATCTGGTACTGGAATCCAGTTGGTTTATGAACAAAACGCTCAACAGTTGTTTTCAAGAGATGCAAAACCAATGGGTAGAATTTTGCAAAGAGGCATAAACTGTAAATTTAATTTTTTTTAAAAATCTGCTTCAAAATTACAAAAGTTTCCGTATTTTTCAATATTAAATTACTTACTCCAAATTAACACAATTATCTTTGGTTTCAACTGCATGAGTAATAAGTAAATAATCTATGTCCTCAAAAACGCAGGACTGGTGTTGTGGCCTAATGAACAAAGCAACGTTAGGTACATCAGATCTACACTTATAAATAATTGCTTTATTCCTAATGCGTTTTTGTCAGCTTTCCAACAATAATTAGGTAAGATCAGAGGACTGTTGTTGATACTAAGCGCTATCAGAGGCGAGCGTACTATCATGCAACACGTTGCCCTGCTTTTATCCAAACCATCAATTATAGCTTAGATTTAAACCCAAATTACTAATTACTGCAGCAATTAGAAAAATCCTGGTGATGTGGTGCTCCAAGTGTAACATTGTAACCTGATTTTATAAACAAGCTTGAATCTATCCCCACAGAATATGACCTACTGAGTCATAGGGCCCAAGTTTCGGGCCGCGCCTACAACGGCGCAGCCCCGAGCTGGACGCCCGTTTTTCGCGCTCAAAAGCGCACAGAAAAAAAACTGATATTCTCCGGCTCCTCGGAGGTCTTCAGCAGCTTGGCGCGGCTCGCACAGAACAGCGGGGGGCGGAGCCAGACACTCGCGCCGATTCTACAAGCAGTGGGGGACAGGCCTAATTTAAATAAGGCAACGTTGTGCCGGCAACCCTGCGTATGCGCGTTGGAACGTGCACGCACGCGCAGTGGGAAATAAACATTGGCACTCGGCCATTTTTAAAGGGACCAGAGGAAAAATGAAGATTTGTCTCGTGGACCCCTGGAAAGGCTTGTGATTTAATTTTAGTGATATTTTTGTGTGTGGAGGAGTGCTTTTAGCAGCACTGTTGAATAAATCACCTGATGAAATCAGTGAGTGCAACTTTTCACTGCTAAACTTGCAGAACAGGTGCTGCATTGGTGCATGCAAATTAAGGACTGTGTGTTTTGAGAAATAAGAGTGCCAATTCATTCAACTTTGCAATGGATCAACGTCCACAAAGAACAAAGAATTTCTTGCATGAGGAAGTGGAGATATTAGTCAACATCATTGAGCAGAGATGGCAGGAGCTAGATACCAGCAACTGAGGTCGCATAAAAGTGCCACCAAAAGTAAAGAAACAACGCTGGAACCAAGTTGCAGAAGATTACTGCGCAGTGGTGCATACCATGAGATCTGGAAGCCAGTGTAAAAAGAAATGGCACGACCTTGGTCAAGTAGTTAGTGTAAGTAATATTTTCCATTTTTAATGTAATCGTAATTGTAACTTGGCTATCTGTATGTCCCACCTTGCAGACTGACACACTGTAAAAAGTTATATTTTACTCTTTGTAGAAGAAATTGGCCCACAACAAAAGGGAGGCAACTCAGACAGGAGGAGGCACGCCCAATCTGCATCCACTGACACCCTTGGAACAAAGGGTAGCTGCTATGATGAGTCGTACATGGAGAAAAGCAATCAGTACAGCACAAGCTGGGCCCGCACGCGAGGAAAAGGGTAAGCCCTGAAAATGCATCGTGGTCCTTTAAATCAACCTGCTGCCTAGTACTCACGCCACCCATCCGGCCCCCTCCCTTGCTGTTAAACATTTGACTGTTCTGATGTATTTTGCAGAACATGATGATGCTGCTGCTGCTGCCAACCCTGAGGATACAGAAGAAGAACCAGTACAACCAGATGCGGAGGAACCAGACTGGATGATGGCAGTGATGACTGAAATGTCTGCAGAGGAGAGCTTCCAAATTAATGTTTATAAGCCCCCATCAAGGGGCATCAGAGTTTCAACCCCTAGCATAGGTTTTGGTTCTACCTTCCATGGCTTTGATTCCGATGTTGCGGGTCCCAGTGGTGCTGCTGGTATCATGGAGCAGTTTACACCCATTCACCCACCATCCCAGCCCACGGCTCGCACTCGAGTGCTGTCGTCTGGAACACCGAACGTCCCACCATCCCAAGCCTCTCCCTCTAGTTCTGCCGTCTGGAACAGTGTCCCACAGTCCCAGCCCGCGCCTCCCAGTGTAGTGGTGCCGCTTGCATCACCGAGTGTCCCACCGTCCATGCCCGCGCCTCCCAGTGTAGTGGTGCCACAAGGCAGAGGAGAAGGAGATTGGAGACACGCTCTCCTGAGATGCAGCGTGCAACAGATGCGGCTCAGGTTGTGGCATTGGTAATGGAGACCAATGAGCTTACCCGATCACTCATCGGTGGCGTCAGTGCAGTGGGTGAAGAGGTGACGATCCTGACGGGAGAAATAGCAGTAATGACACGGAAACTTAGGGAGGGAGTGTCCAAGGGAGTGTAATCGACGGCACAGGCCGTCATGGAGGGCATGCAAGTGTCGGCACAGGCCGTCAGGGAGGGCCTGGTTGAGGTAGCTTCTGCATTAAGGGCACACTGCCGGGCCAATCAAATAACACCCCCATGAAGAAGTGAACATTCACTGAGATATGGATGAGACATGGTTGCAGCCTTTCTTTGCTGCTTTTGTTCTTGTTCTTGATGTAGCTGTAGTAGCGTTTTTCAAATTGAAATTGTTATGTAAATTTTGTAACTTTACAACATATAAGTGATCTTATGGTTAAAGTGATCTTATGATGAAAGTGATCTTATGATGAAAGTGATCTTATGATAAAAGTGATCTTATGATAAAAGTGATCTTATGATGAAAGTGATCTTATGATGAAAGTGATCTTATGATGAAAGTGATCTTATGATGTTAATGCTTTCACATTTTGTATCTTATTTAATTTTGCACCTTAAAAGTGATCCTGAAGTTTAAGTGTTCTTCAGAGTGTAAGATTTTTCACATTGAGATTGTTTTGTAACTTTACAAGTTTATAAGTGATCTTCAAGAGTCATATTAAAAAGTATAGTTTGATACAACAAATATTTTATTAGTGACGTTAACTTTTCAATAAAATATTTTTTCATTAAAACTGTTTCATGTTCCATTAACACAACACAACGTAGGAACAACTGCAAAGAATAAACATGTCCATGCGCAACAGTGGTCGCAGAGCCCTCAGGCATCAGTAGTTGAAGCGTTCACGGATGAACTGCTGGCGCAAGGCTCGAGCAATCGTTAAAGGGGCACGATGGATGGCCCTCCTTCAACCTCGTGCTCCGGCATCAGGCACTTGCATGCTTTCCTGATTGTCGTCATCATCCACATCCTGCTCTTCCATAATACTATCATCATGCACTGGACCCTCACATAGGTCTTCTGGTTCCACTACCAGCTCCTGCTACCTCATGATGGCTAAGTTATGAAGCATGCAGCACACAACAGTGAAGTGAACGACAATCTGAGGAGAGTATAGCAACTGTCCTCCAGAATGGTCCAGGCATCGGAATCGCTGTTTCAATGTGCCAATGGCCCTCTCAATGATGCTGCGCGTCGCAATGTGCACCGTGTTGTATTGACGGTCAGCTTCTGTCCGTGTCACGCTTAGGGGCGTCATGAGCTAGGTGGTCAGGGCGTACCCTTTGTTACCAGTAGCCAGCTCTGCCCTTCTCGCTGCTGCTCAAACATGTCAGATAGAACGCTGTCGCATAGGATGAACGCATCGTGGGTGCTGCCAGGGTATCTCGCATCGACTGACATGATGCGCTGCTTGTCGTCACACAAGAGCTGCACATTGATAGAGTGGAAACCTTTCCTATTTCAGTACTGCTCAGAATCCTCCGCAGGTGCTCGCTAGGTGATGTGGGTACAATCAATGCAGCCCTGTACCTTTGGGAAGCTGGCAATCCTGAAGAAGCCCACAGCCATGGATCACTTGTGCGGTCATTGGGAAATTGATGAAGTCATTCCTTCGCGCATAAAGTGCAGCCGTGACCTGATAAATGCAGCCAAGTATTGCACGTTGAGAGATGGCACACACATCTCCAGCTGTAGCCTGAAACGATCCCGAGGCATAGAAAGAAAGTGCAGCTGTTACCTTCACTGCAACAGACAGGGCAGTTGGCGCTCTGCTTCTGGGTTGCAAATCTGATCTCAGCATATCACCGATCTCAGCGACAACTTCTCTGCGGAAACGCAGCCTTTTGACACAATCAGCCTCGCTCATGTCCAGGTACGAGCGCCTGGCTCAATATTGTCGACGTGGGTAAGGTCTCCTGCCCAGCAACCTATGGACTATGACGTTCCTGGTGCGGTGAGCTCTAATCAATTCTCTCCTATGCAGTGGATTGATGGCGAACCATTGCACAATACGTGGTGTTGACAATGCAGCACCCGTTCTGCAAATTTAAGTTTAAAAGTGTCTATGTGGCTGCCTCTCCCTGTCCCTGGCCAAATGGCCTCAGTCCCCCTCACAGCTCGAAGGCTGCTTGATTGCTGTATCTTTGGCTGCCGGTTAGCCACTGACGCCGCCCCTATCGCGTGGCCGAATGGCCTCAGTCCCCTTCGCAGCTCGAAGGCTGCTTGTTGTTTCTTCGGCTGCCGTCCAGCCACTGATGGAAGGAAGGTCTGCCTGAAGCACCGCAGCTTGAAGGCTGCTTGCTGCCGCTGTTGGGCTGCTGTCGAGACACTGACGCCACCCCTATCTCCAACATGGAAGGCCTGCCTGAAGCACAGCAGCTCGAAGGCTGCTGCTGCTTCACACAGGTAGGAAGATGGATTATTTAATCTTTGCTTTGTTTATACATTTTTATTCAGGTTGAATCTTTATGTGTATAAGTATGACTGCTGAATGATTGTAGAATTTAATTACTTCCCTTCCAACCCCACCCATCCTCGTTCCCTACGCCTAATTTGTAACCTACGCCTGATTTTCTAAGTGCAGACAAGGTTTTTTCGAGAGTACAAAAATCTTCACTTACTCCATTCTAAGTTAGTTTGGAGTAAGTTTTCACTGCCTAAACTTGGAAAACAGGTGTAAGTGGCCGGACACGGCCCCTTTTGAAAAAAAAATTCTGTTCCAAAGTGAAACTGTTCAAACTGACTAGAACTGGAGCAAACTAAATGCCGAGAATTGCAATTTCTAAGATACTCCATTCTAAACCAGTTGCTCCAAAAAAACAGCAGCAACTCAGGCCGAAACTTGGCCCCATAGGTTCCGTCTGATTTGTTAAAGGCAAGCCATATCTGATTAACTTCACTGAATTTTTTGATGAGGTAACAGAAATCAAGGTAGATATATACACCGGTTAGCCTGACATCAGTAGTGGGGAAAATGTTGGAATCAATTATTAAAGATGAAATAACAGCACATTTGGAAAGCAGTGACAGGATCGGTCCAAGTCAGCATGGATTTATGAAAGGGAAATCATGCTTGACAAATCTTCCAGAATTTTTTGAGGATATAACTAGTAGAGTGGACAAGGGAGAACCAGTGGATGTGGTGCATTTGGACTTTCAAAAGGCTTTTGACAATGTCCCACACAAGAGATTGGTGTGCAAAATTAAAGCACAAGGTATTGGGGATAATATACTGACGTGGATAGAGAACTGGTTGGCAGACAGGGAACAGAGAGTCGGGACAAACGGGTCCTTTTCAGAATGGCAGGCAGTGACTAGTGGAGTGCCGCAGGGCTCAGTGCTGGGACCCCAGCTATTTACAATATCCATTTAATGATTTGGATGAAGGAATTGAGTGTAATATCTCCATGTTTGCAGATGACACTAAACTGGGTGGCAGTGTGAGCTGTGAGGAGGACGCTAAAAGGCTGCAGGGTGACTTGGACAAGTTAGGTGAGTGGGCAAATGCATGGCAGATGCAGTATAATGTGAATAAATGTGAGGCTATCCACTTTTGGGGGCAAAAACACAGGCAGATTATCTGAATGGCGGCAGATTAGGAAAAGGGGAGGTGCAACGAGACCTGGGTGTCATGGTACATCAGTCATTGAAAGTTGGCATGCAGGTGCAGCAGGCAAATGGTATGTTGGCCTTCGTAGCTAGGGGTTTTGAGTATAGGAGTAGGGAGGTCTTACTGCAGTTGTTCAGGGCCTTGGTGAGGCCTCACCTGGAATATTGTGCTCAGTTTTGGTCTCTTAATCTGAGGAAGGACGTTCTTGCTAATGAGGGAGTGCAAAGGTTCACCAGACTGATTCCAGGGATGGCAGGACTGACATATGAGGAGAGACTGGATCGACTGGGCCTGTATCACTGGAGTTTAGAAGGATATGGGGGGGAGCTCATAGAAACATAAAATTCTGACGGGACTGGACAGGTTCGATGCAGGAAGAATGTTCCCGATGTTGGGAAGTCCAGAACCATTGGACACAGTCTAAGGATAAGGGGTAAGCCATTTAGGACTGAGATGAGGAGAAACTTCTTCAACAAGTTGTTAACCTGTGGAATTCTCTGCCGCAGAGAGTTGTTGATGCCAGTTCATTGGATATATTCAAGAGGGAGTTAGATATGGCCCTTACGGCTAAAGGGATCAAGGGGTATGGAGAGAAAGCAGGAAAGAGGTAGTGAGGTGAATGATCAGCCATGAACTCATTGAATGGCGATGCAGGCTCGAAGGGCCGAATGGCCTACTCCTGCACCTATTTTCTATGTTTCTATATGGACTTTCGGAAGGCATTCAACAAAGTGTCACACAGGATTATTAAGATGGACACCCATGAAATTAAGGAAAAAGTGACAGGATGGATACGGAATTGGCTCAGTAACAGGAAACACAGGTTGGAGGTGGACGGATGCTTTTCAGCCTGGGAGGTGGTACGCAGTGATGTTCAAGGGTCATTTTTGAGTCCATTATGCTTTTCAATTTTTATAAACAAGTTGCCTAGGTTGTAGGGAGCAACATTGTAAAGTTTGCAGATTATACAAAACTTGGCAAAGTAGTAGGTAATATAGCCTTCAGGATGACAAACAGGATGATGAAATGGGCAGAAGCACGGCAGATGAAGTTCAATGTGGATGGAGTGTGAAGTAATGTACTTTGGGAGGTCTGATATGGAAAGACAGCATACTATAAATGCTACAATTCTAAAAAGTGCAGATGAGCAGAGAGACTGATGGCCATATAAACACACATCCTAAAAGGTGGTACAGCAAGTTGAGGTATGAAAGCATATGGGTTACTTGGGTTTATAAATACAGGAATAGAATATAAATGCAAAGAAATCAGGCTGGTACAGCCTCAGAAGGGATGGAGTCGGTGGCTAGGGAACGCAGTTTGTGTCGGGGCCCGAAAACAATGGCTTCGGTCTTCCCAATATTTAATTGGAGAAAATTTCTGCTCATCCAGTATTGTATATCGGACAAGCAGTCTGACAAGTTAGAGACTATGGAGGGATCGAGAGAAGTGGTGGAGGTGTAGAGCTGGGGGTCCTCAGCGTACATTGGAAACTGACGCCATGTTTTCGGATGATGTCACCAAGGGCAGATGAGAAATTGTAGGGACCAAAGATGGATCCTTGGGGGACCCCAGAGGTAACAATGCGGGAGTGGGAAGAGAAGCCATTGCAGTGATTCTCTGACTCGGATTAGATAGATAAGAATGGAACCAGGTGAATGTATCCCCACCCAGCTTGACGATGATGGAGAGGCGTTGGAGGAGAATGGAGTGGTCAACCATGTCAAAGGCTGCAGACTGGTCGAGAAGGACGAGGAGGGATAGTATAACTCTGTCACAGTCACTAAGGATGTTACTTGTGACTTTGACGAGAGCCGTATTGGTACTAGGATTCAAACATGGAGTTCCAGGAAAGATGGGCACAGATTCTGAGGCAACAACACGTTCAAAGACTTTGGAGAGGAAAGGGAAGTTGGAAATGGGCAGAAGTTTGTAAGGATGGAAGCATCAAAGGTTGGGTCTTTTTTTGAGGAGAGGGGTAATGACAGCAGAGTTGAAGGAGAGGGGGACAGTATCTGAGGAGAGTGAACCGTTAACTGTCAAGCTAATATGAGTGTCAGAAAAGGAAGTTGCGTGGTCAGCAGTTTAGTGGGAATAGGTCGAGGGAGCAGGAAGTGGGTCTCATGGACAAGATGAGTGTGGAGAGGTCATGCGGGGAAGATCAGAGAGAATCTGGAAAAAAATGTGAGTTCAGGGCTAGGGCTAGGGCAGGGGTGGGGGGGAACCTCAGAATATTTGGCCCGGAGGCTAGGGAAAAGGAGGAAAGTGGCAAAGGCAGAGGATCGGATGGTCTCAATCTTAGAGACAAAGAATTCCATGAGTTCCTTGCAGTTGTTGGAGGGGAGTGTGGAGGAGACAGAGAGAAGTTTTAGAAGATGGTTTGCAGTAGAGAATACAAGTCAGGCGTTATTTTTGCATTCCCTGGAACAGTGAACAGTTGTGGCAGATAAGAGTCGGACCTGATAATGCTTTGTGTGGTCCAGCCAGATCTGGCAGTGATGGTTGAATCAGCTGTCTGCCATATCCGTTCAAGTCTACATTCCTTGGACTTGGAGCGAAGATGAGGGCTGTACCGGGGGAATGGACAGAGCGAGAAAGAGTAATGGTTTTAAATAGGGCATCGAAGGTGGTGGTGAGGGTGCAGTTGAGCAGATCGGTAGCTGCAGAAATGTGGAGCTGAATGGAGAGCCAAAAGCTGGACAGTTGGGATTTCGTTAAGTGCAATTGAGAGAGAGTTGGGAGAGTTTTTTTCCACGTGTGGATACAGAAGGAAGTAGAGTTGGGTGGGAAAAAGGAGATGTGGGTGGGCAGCGATACAAGGAAGTGGTCAGAGATGACCTTATCTGTGACTGACAGGATGGGAGTAGCGAGGCCACGCGATTTTGCACGGTCAAGGCAGTAGCCTTTAATATGGGTTGGGAAGTTCACATGGAGGGAGAGATTAAGGGAGGACAGGAGGGCCGTGAACTTGGAGGAGAGAGAGCATGTTGAATTGAGATGGAGGTTGAAATCATCAAGGACGCGAAGTCGTTCGGTGCAGTGGCCAAGGGAGGAAAGCAGTGAAGATATCTCGGTGATAACATTTTTATCGTACTTGTGTGGGCGGTAGAGAATGAGAATTTTAAATGAGAGGTGAGAGGGGTGGAACAAGGCGAGATGCTCAAAGGAGGAGAAAGTGCCAGAGGAGTAAGGGGACAGACCAAGGTGTGATGAGAGCCACACCGCTACCACGGCAGTCTGGGCAAAGCAAGTAGTGGAAGGTATAGCCAGGCGGTAGGTTTCATTTAAGGGTAAGCTGTCATCACCAGTCAAGTTTCCGTCAGGGCCATAATGTCGATGCAATCATCCACGATAAGTTCATGGATGGCAAGGGCCTTGTTCACAAGTGAACGGACATTCTGTAGGGAGATGCAGAGAGGGTCGGTGATGGCTGATCCACTGCCAGCGTCCACAAGGTCAGCGCTTGGAGGGGTGAGTTGGAACGGAGGGGGGATTGGCAAGATTAGCCTCCTGTGAGCACGCTAGGCAGGAAGGTCGGTGAGGGAGTGGGATGGGACAGTTGGGATTGTTACTGGTGTGGAAGCAGCAGCGAGTGCCACAGTGGGCCCTTCGGAGGATGCCAAGAGAGGCACAGAGGGAAGCTGTAGGCTTATCTTAGAGGGAATCAAGCCTTGGACAATGGAGGAGAGTAATGAAGGGTTAAGGTAGGGATTTGGGAGGGTAGAGTATCCGAAAGAGGAGATGAAAAGTGGCATGACAACAGGAGAGACAAGTGGCATGACAAGGAGGGATAGAATGGAGAGAGAAAGGGGGAGAAAAAAATGGAAAGAAGTGAACGGCTCAGGTCCAGAGCCGCAGCCAAAATGTGCACACGAATGGACACAGGGAAAATCTCAAGTTACACAGGCTGGTTATGTAGCAATTATAGGGATGCATATTCCCTGGTTGTAGCAGGGAATAAGTTGCTGACAATAGTAGAAAGCGATCATAGATTCAAAATCATTGGCAAAAGACAGAGGGGAGACGAGGAGAATTTTTTTCATGGAGAGTGGTCGGGATCTGGAACGCTCCAACTGAAAAGGTGGTGAAAGCCGATTCTGTAAATAATTTTAAATGAGAGTTGAACAAGTATTTAAGGATGAGGAACTTACAGGGTTATGGATAAAAAGCAGGGATGTGGGACTAAGCACGACTGCTCTAAGAGCCAGCACAGGCACGATGGGCCAAATGACTTCCTTCTGTGTTGCAAGTTTCTATGATTCTATGATAAAACTTGAAAATCTCTGAAGAGTCTGTTTAAGGGAACACTCCTGGGAAAATATCAGACTTGCAATCAGGGTCACCATGATCTTTTGTAACTGGAGATGACAACAGAACTTGAATGAGAGCTGCTCACCCTGCCTGAGCTTTAGCTCTGTTATCCTTCTGGAAAACTGAAGTTGCTTACTAGATGAAAATTGGCTATTCACCAGTACAGGACTCTGTGGCAGAGTTACAAATAGTAAACTAGATTTCAAATCTTTAAAGTTCTTGACAATCAGATGTGTGACCCACAACATCGTGAGCATGAATCAGGCACATGGCAGCGTAAAATCATAAACAGCTCTCAAATGGAGAGAAGGATTTTTGTCCACTATTGTTTGCCTCATATAACCGAAAGCATTGTGTGTAATAAAAAAATGCTGGAAATACAATAGATTCGGCAGCGTCTGTGAAGAGAAATAGAGTTAACGTTTCAGGTCGATGACCTTTCTGTGCAGACTCACATCAAGAACAAGAGTGTGTGTTGTTTTAAGAACAGTATCCTAAAGTGAATGATTTTATTAAACAAAAAGGACAAATTCCATAAGTCTAACTGATGGAGGTTACTTTCACCTAACAAAAATAACTAGCTCAACCATCCCAAATTAAAACAAATGCAATTTTATATTCTACAATGCAGCTTGGAAGACTAGGGGAGAGGAGTGGATCGTGAACAGATCTGAGGTTTCTTGAAAACACTCTGTAGGCTGGAGTCATACCTAGCACAAAGGTGGTAGTGGTTGTTGGAGGCCAATCATCTCAGACACAGGACATCGCTGCAGGATTTTCTCAGGGCAGTGTCCTAGGCCAACCATCTTCAGCTGCTTCATCAATGACCTTCCCTCCATCAGAGGAGGGTCAAAAGTGGGGATGTTCGCTGATGATTGCAGTGTTCAGCTCCATTTGTAACTCCTCAGATGATTAAGCATACAACATTCTGAACGGAATCGACAGGGTAGATGCTGAGAGATTGTTTCCCCTGGCTGGAGATTCTAGAACTTGGGAGCATAGTCTCAGGGTAAGGGGTTCAGCCATTTAAGACCAAGAAGAGGAGGAATTTCTTCACTCAAAGGGTTGTGAATCTTTGGAATTCACTGCCCCAGAGGGCTGTGGATGCTGAGTCTCTGAATATATTCAAGGCTGAGATAGATAGATTTTTGGACTCTGGGGGAATAAAGGAGTATGGAGATCGGGCGGGAAAGTGGAATTGAAGTCAATGATCAGCCATGATCTTATCGAATGACAGAGCAGGCTCGAGGGGCCATATGGCCCACTCCTGTTCCTAATTCTTATGTTTTTATGAAGCAGTCCGTGCCCGCATGCAGCAAGACCTGGACAACATCCAGGCTTGGGCTGATAAGTGGCAAGTAACATTGCACCACACAAGTGCCAGGCAATGACCATCTCCAACAAGAGAGAGTCTAACCACCGCCCTTTGACATTCAATAGCATTACCATTGCCAAATACCCCACCATCAACACCCTGGGGGTCATCCCTGACCAGAAATTTAAGTGGACCAGTCACATTAACACTGTGGCTACAAGAGCGGGTCAGAGGCTGGGTATTCTGCGGTGGGTGTCGCACCTCCTGACTCACCAAAGTCTTTCCACTACCTACAAAGCACAAGCAATGGAATATTCTCCACTTGCCTGGCTGAGTGAAGCTCCACAACACTCAAGAAGCTCGACACCATTCAGGACAAAGCAGCCCACTTGATTGCCACCCCATCCTCCACCTTAAACATTCACTCCCTTCATCACCAGTGCACCACAGCTGCAGTGTGTACCATTTACAAGATGCACTGCAGCAACTGGCCAATGCTTCTTCTCCAAAACCCGCAACCTCTATCACCTAGAAGGACAAAGGCAGCAGGCATATGGGAACACCATCACCTCCAAGATCCCCTCCAAGTCACATGCCATCCTGATTTGGAAATATATCACCGTTTCTTCATAGTCGTTGGGTCAAAATCCTGGAATTCCCTCCGAAACAGCAATGTGGGAGTGCCTTCACCACATGGACTGCAGCGATTCAAGAAGTGGCTCACCATCACCTTCTCAACGGCAATTAGGGATGGGCAATAAATGCTGGCCTTGCCAGCGACACTCACATCCCATTAATGAATTTTTTTTTTTTTAAATTCAACACAATTTATAAATTGACACTCAGAGCTTCCAATGATGGGTTCGAAGACTGGCTGCCCAGTGTGGAACCGAAGATCAGGTGTGATCCCCAGCCTGTGCTGCTGTAGCTAATTTCAGCCAAGGCAAAAGCTGACAGGCCAAGTTTAACCCTGGGCCAACAGGGAGTAGGGAAGGAAAAAATTCAGCCAGGATTCCCACTGGTGATTCCTGTTGGCAAGTGTGCTTGTAAACATCACGTAAGGAAAGCATTGAGTTTAGTTCTTATGGTTAAACATACCACCAGCACTCACTGTTTAGACTAAGATATGAAGAATAAGAGCTCCCTGTGGAGCCTGATGTCACCCACTTTACGGCAGAGGGGAGGGGGAAAAAAAGCGAAAACTGAAAGTGAAATATTTCCATAAACTGTTCAGCCATAACTCAAGGCAACAAAAGCCTCAACACTGAAACTGAATATCATTGGGCTGAAACTGTTCAGCAATCCAAAGATTTGCATTAGTTGTCCAAATATTCCTGCAACTATGTATAGAAAGTGCTTTAATCAGCAATAGGTTATTCACCACACAGTAGACAATTATGTTTCAAATATGTCACTACAGCTGAGAAAAGAGGGTTGGCACGATGACGCAGCCCTCATCACATCAACCCTCTTCTCAATCTTCCCTGCTGCCATGTTCCACCTCACATTCAACAAGCTCCCCGCTGGAATGGAACTAAACTACAGAACCAGTGGGAACCTGTTCAACCTTCGTCGTGTCCAGGCCAAATCCAAGACCATCCCAACCTCCGTCGTTAAACTACAGGACGCGGACAATGCCTGCGTCAACTCCAGGTCATAGTCAACATATTCACTGAGGCTTACGAAAGCATGGGCCTTACTCTAAACATCGAAGACAAAGGTCCTCGACCAACCTGTCCCCACCGCACAGCACTGCCTCCCAGTCATCAAGATCCATAGCACGGCCCTGGACAACGTGGACCATTTCCCATACCTCGGGAGCCTCTTATCAACAAGGGCAGACATTGAGGACGAGCTTCAAAATCGCCTCCAGAGCGCCAGTGCAGCCTTCGGCCGCCTGAAGAACAGAGTGTTCGAAGACCAGGCCCTCAAATCTGCCACCAAGCTCATGGTCTACAGGGCTGTAGTAATACCCGCCCTCCTGTCTGGCTCAGAGACATGAACCATGTACAGTAGACACCTCAAGTCACTGGAGAAATACCACCAACGATGTCTCCACAAGATCCTGCAAATCCCCTGGGTGGACAGACGCACCAACGTTAGCGTCCTCGACCAGGCCAACATCCCCCAGCATTGAAGCACTGACCACACTCGATCAGCCCCGCTGGGTAGGCCACATTGTTCGCATGCCTGACACGAGATTCCCAAAGCAAGCGCTCTACTCGGAACGTCTTCATGGGAAACGAGCCAAAGGTGAGCAGAGGAAACGTTTCAAGGATACCCTCAAAGCCTCCTTGATAAAGTGCAACATCTCCATCGACACCTGGGAGTCCCTGGCCAAAGACCACCCTAAGTGGAGGAAGTGCACCCGGGAGGGCACTGAGTACCTCAAGTCTCAACATCGTGAGCATGCAAAAACCAAGCGCAGGCAGCAGAAAGAGTGTGCGACAAACTAGTCCCACCTGTGACAGGGACTGTGGTTCTCGTACTGGAATGTTCAGTCACCTAAGAACTCATTTTTTTTTTTATTAAAAAGAGTGGAAGCACGTCTTCCTCGATTCCGAGGGACTGCCTATGATGAAGGCAGCTGAGAGTTGAAAAGGACCCAGTTTAACTTCTGTACGTAAGTAGTTTTCTATCTTTGATCAGAACCTACAGCCAGGAAATAATCTGCCCCACCCCACCACGTTTACTAATCCTCAAATACTAACCAGCTTTCATTTCAGATTCAGTTGCAAGTGAACTGCCTTCTTCCAAGACAAGCCTCAGAATGTGCTGGAAATCTCACAACGACACAGTGCAGGTGTCGTGCCCACATTGCCTGCTGTACTACTCACATTTTCTGTATTTTGGCACATGGAACAATTAAACAATTCAGTTTGATGCGGCTCATACCTGTTTAGAGTAATCTTCCAACTGCTGCACTAAATTGTCCCATCTTTGCGTTAGCTCTTCCATATCGCTGTCTATTTTCTTTGATGAATTACTGTTGTTGAGCAATTCCGTTAGGTCTTGGCCAAGCTCACTCAGATGGTCCAATGTCGGACGCTTCATTTCCAGGTTTTCCTTCAGAATCTAACAGAGTATACATGACAATAATTAGGGTGTAATATTTAAATAATGTTTTAACAGTTGCGATTCGGGTAATTCGATAACAAAAGTAATTCATTATGGAAGCATAAAATACAAAATTATTGGTCACACAAACAGAATTTAACAGCAGTCACACAATATCCCACTTATGCAGTTTTCCTCACCAAGCATCAAATTTTAATTACCCCATTAAACCATTTTCAAAGTTGTTGCTTATTATTTTGAAGCTTTATGCTTTTAAATTACAAATTTACCATCTCATGTTTCTTTTTTCTGCCTCCAAAAGGGTAATTTTAATGAGGCATTTATACTAGGGTCAACCACAGGATAGCAACGAATAGAATAGGACTTGTTGCATTGGCACAACTCTCCATGCTCCTTTACAGCAGCACCAATTCACGCACAAAGCTCGAGCACAAAATGCACTGTGATGCAGTGTATCACGGCATTGAAAAACAACCACAGTCTTTACGTTGCACTTCACACCTATTTATTCAGCAGTTGTAACTTCCCAAAGCCGAGGATGTTCCCATATAGACCAGGGAGCTCGACAGCACTTGTACAGGCGTGCCAAGCCACACAACTTGCCAAATACCAGTAAACATGGGTATGTCTGCCTACACCATCTTATCTTGTCTCTACAATGTTTAGGGATGGTGTTGCCTCATTTGTGGTAATCACCACTACTTGCACAGTACAGTCCAAGAGAGTGCTGTCTGTCTTCAAAGATTGTACTGTGACAAACATACCATATCGACTTACACCGGCTGCTAGGTGTGAATCATCTGACCATTTTGTTTCCTCCCGCCAGATGTAAAAGTGAGGGAGTGAGAAGCAGAGAAGCACGCGAATGCTTATGCCGGTTATCGTAAATAATGGATATCGCAGCTAAGATCAGGAGCTCACCATGCAGGTAACTGCCAAGGAGATCCCACATCTTACCACCCCTCATTGCAGGGCATTACCAGATTGCCAAGCTCCCTGTTATCTGGCTTTATTTCCAGCATTGACCATTAGCCCAAACAGGCCTCTTCCTTCCTTTCCTCCATTGGTTAGTATCTGCAGAAAACAATGGCACCTCTCTGTTCAACTAAATGTGTTCAACAGCAACACTGGTGGTCAGTCATGAAAAAGCAGAACTAAAGGAACCAGCAGGGTCAATATTGGACAGGTATAGCCAATAAGAATAAATCTATTCACGTGGAATACAAATATTTGGCTCAAAATTTAATCAGCACAAATTGATTCAAAATACCAAACTATTTCTGCAGGCAAAACGAATCAGCCAGATAGCAGGAAAACCTAAATGTATATAATGACCGATCAGTCATGTGGCCAACAGAAGACTTGATTTATGCTACCTGATTGAGCACCTTTTTAAGTGGGGCACTCTGAACAATCAGAGAGCACTGGTTTACAACATGCAGAATGCTGATATGAACAGATACATTACAGAGCTGATCAACACTTAAAATAACAGACAAGACCAGAACACAAGATCTTATGGTGCTTTTACCTCGGCAGTGGCACTACTTCCCAGGACACAGATTTCCCTGTCAGAGTCTACAATTCCTCTGATTGGGGTCTAAACTTCAAATGATGAATATTCCCAACCCAAAATTAATCTAAAGGTTTAAACAACAACATTGGGCTCTCAGTTCATGCCATGCAGCCACAAAAATCACAGACACACCTGATGCAGGTATCCATTTGCAAAATGGCCTCTCAACTGACCTACTTTAAGAGCCTCGGCAAAGTAGCATGTAAATCGGAGATAGTGATGCCTAGCAATCGTGGATCTCTTATTCAGCACTGCTTCTCAGTACTCCAGGACTGTTCTCCAAGTGCCTCAGTGCCAATACAAGAGAGTATTTATTTAATACTAGTTCTGTAGATATAACCACACATTCACTGAAATGCCTCTCTAATTTTATACAGTAACTTCCCACAGCTACTCTAGATATTTGTAAAGTACAGACACTGGGTGCCAAATTGAAACCCAAGTTTACATGGAGGTGGAGAAAAACAAACCATCAAAAATTTCCTTTTTCTCATCCTAAAATCCAGCACCTGCCCAGGATTTATTTTTTTCTACTCTTGCCCAGAATGCAGTTCCACAGGCACTGCTCCCTTCAGTGTCTCCATCCCCACTACCTTTCCCAAATGCCCATTTTTCATGCAAGACCCTGGAAAGTGACTCTCTGTTAGTGGGGCATCGAGCTCGATTCGGTCTTCCCTCAATGTTCACACATGTTCAGTTCCCAGAAGGACTCAATATTCAGCAACCAGGAGCTGATTTTTTTTCCCCATCGCTAGTTCAGAACGACAAGGGCAACTTTAGCACCACTTCCATCGCCCCAACTAGATGCAAGAACAGAGACCAGCTGCTCCCCTGAAAACTGACGAAGGGTCACAGACCTGAAACGTTAACTCTGTTTCTCTCCACAGATGCTGCCTGACCTGCTGAGATTTCCAGCATTTTCTGTTTTTATTACCCCTGAAAACTGACTCATTCAAAGCCCACTTACTGCCAGTTTGCAGACATTCACTCCAATCTCACTCTTATCCTTGAAGCTGCTGGTTTGCACGTCAGCGAGAGCATTTTCCTTCTCAGTCAGCCAGGCTTCAATCAGCAACTGCAAAAAGAAAGCAAGATGATAAACTTGTTTAATTGATTTTTCCCCTCTCCCCTCCTAAATGCCACAGAAATGACCTAAACCTCAAGTCAGTGCTATTAACAAAATACAAGTGAGTTTTAGTTCTTAAATGTAATGCAACTGTCCATATCTTTCACTCACCTGGTCTTCCGATAGTTGCTGCCACCTCATGAAAATATCCTGGAGCAGGCGCCATCGCTCTTCAGTCCAACGACAAACAGCCGCCCAGCGCTCACCCAGTGACTGCAACAATTAAAATCAAAAATGAACAAAGGATTCATGGGGTGAGCTCTGCCCTCAGCACATTTATCCAGTGAATACCCAAGCCACACAGACTAGGGACACAGATCACTTTCAGGAACTGCACTGGAGTTTGTGTTGGAGCAAGTGACCAGCTTATGGGCAAGTGCAAGTTGCATCTCAGCTGTCTGGGAGTTTTGTAATTAGTCAATGTGTGGGATTGCACTATTCTGCATGTGTTACCATGTGTTTAAAAAACTGTAAATAAAATTGAGTTGCTCAATTTGGAGCCTGCGATACATTGATATTTCCATTTTCTGGAACAACAAAGAGCAAGATACACTGATCAACCAATGCCTGCCTGAGCGAGCATGAAACTACTCAGAGAGCAGACCTATGGTAGCTTGGTGGGGTAATATCGCATGCCAAGCTCAATCAGGTTGCTCAAAACTTTAAATCAGGACTCTGAAAACAAAGAGGTAATGCAAGCAACACAATGAAAGGAATAGCAAGGCAGGATAAACCAGTCAGTCAGAGAAAGAACCACCTAGCAGGAGTTAGGAAAAGAAAAGTCAAAGAGCGGTGTGAACTACGTACATTGGGTGCAGTGATGGATCTGCAAAGACTCATGGCCAATAAAAAAAAAACAGCTATACGAGGCTATTGGAAAGGAGAAGCTGCAACTGTTTGAGGCAGCTAAAAAGGGGAAGGAAGGGACAGAGACAAAGGAAGGGGGCAGGTAAAAGAGGCAGAAAGGCACCGGCCCGGGGGGGGGGGGGCGGGGAAAGAGAGGGAAGAGATACAAACACATACACAGAGTGAAGGGAGGAGGAAAAAGATAGACAGACCACAGACAGAGAGAGGAAGTGTGTGTGCGTGCGAGCGAGTCATACATCCCTGGTCCAGTCCTTAGGTCTAGTACTTTAGTTGATTTCAGCCGGGATGTGCACCTGAGTTTTGAGGGAGCGGGAAAGTGAGGAAAAAGGGGAGAAGGAAGTATTGATTAGGGTTTCTTCTTCAGATTGGTACCCCTCATAGACATGTGTATGTGAGAATGTCAGGCAAGGATTGGGGATGCTGCCATATCGCAGCTAAAACAATTGTCAGATAAGTAGTGGTGTTTGTGACAGAAGATTGCATCGGATGCAAAATGAAGAAAATTACAGGTTTATTTCATTGTATTTTATTAGAATATGGAAAGTGTACTTTCTTTCCCCCAAATAATCCATCAGTGCACTGTAGAGTTCGTATTTCTCTGTGATTGAATGTATAAAGGGGCAAGTGACTGCACTCTAACATCAAGAACTCTTCAGTCATATACAGACATAACCCCAAAGTGTTAGCCTGACATTTTCAGTTTCTTCTACTCTGTAGGTAAGGTTGATATTTACAGTCAGCCTCTGCTCAGTAGTAGTACTTTCATCCAAGTCCAAAGATTGTGGGTTCAAGATCCATTCTGGGACTTAAGCACATAATGCAGGCTATCCATTCAATGCAGTGCTGAGGAAGTGCTGCATGACAGAGGTGTCTGTTGGATGAGGCATTAAACTGAGGCATCATGTGTCTGTTCAGGTAGATGTAAAAGATACCATGGCATTATTGGAAGAGGCAGACCAGAGGAAATCTCGGTGTCCTGGTCAACATTTATCCCATTATCAATGGAAATAGATTAAGTAGGTTGTTAATCTCGGTACGAAAACAGAAAATGCTGGAAACACTCAGCAGGCCAGGCAACATCCGTGGTGAGGGAAGCAGTTAAGATTTCAGGTTTGAGACCCTTCATAAGAACATTGACGAGAGGTCTCAGACCTGAAACGTGAACAGTTTCTCTCACCATGGATGTTGCCTGGCCTGCTGAGTGTTTCCAGCATTTTCTGTTTTTGTTTTGGATTCCAGCATCCACAGTATTTTGCTTTTGTTAATCTCAGTGCTGTTTGTGTGACCTTGCTGTATGCAAATTGGCTGCCACATATTCCTACATAACAGTGACTGCACTTCAAAAGCAATTTCGTGACTGTGAAGTGCTTTGGGTTGTCAAATGTGAGTGAATTGGAAGCAACATTCCCCAGGTGAAAAAACAGCAGTCTTACATTCTGGGCTATCCTTTCCAATATAGAATTATGTAGAATATATTGACAATTTGCTCTTGAATTTCATACAACAAACTATCAGTTTCAAGAGTCTTGCATTCCCAGGCCATTGAAATCAGCACCTACAGGAAGTCAGTTACCTGTAATTGGTCCTCCAGTGCAGCTGTAGCACTCTCGCCGCTGTTCTCATCCACTACCACCACCATGTGTGTCAGAGAGTTCACCTTCACCTGCTCGGACTCCAAGTCACTTTGTAATTGCTGAGAAAGAATGCAAAAAACCATCAGGTCAAATACATTATTAATATAAAAGTGCCTTTAGGCTACAAGGAAGAGTCTGGCCCAAGTTCATCACAAAATTCAAATCTCAGGTAGGTATTAACTGCGAAACATTAGTTACAATTTTCAATGCCAGGATACCGAGCAGAGATCCTAGTAACTCCCCTCTAATCCTTCTCCAAATTATTTTAAATCTATGCCCCTTGGTTATTGATCTCTCTGCTAGGGGAAATAGGTCCTTCCTATCTACTTGATCTAGGCCCCTCACAATTTTGTACACCTCAATTAAGTCTCTCGTCAGCCTCCTCTATTCCAAAGAAAACAACCCCAGCCTATTCAATCTTTCCTCATAGCTAAAATTCTCCAGTCCTGGCAACATCTTCGTACATCTCCTCTACATCCTTTCTTGTGCAATCACATCTTTCCCATAATGTGGTGACCAGAACTGTACACGGTACTCTAGCTGTGACCTAGTGTTTTATACAGTTCAGGAATAACCTCTTGGTTCTTATATTCTATGCCTCGATTAATAAAGGAAAGTATCCCATATGCCTTCTTAACCACCTTATCTATCTATCTACCTGCTACCTTCAGGAATCTGTGGCCATGCACACCAAGGTCCCTCTATTCTTTCTACACCTCAGTATCCTACCATTTATTGTATATTCCCTTGTCTTGTTAGCCCTCGCCAAATGCATTACCTCATACTTCTCCAGATTGACTGCCACTTTTCTGCCCACCTGACCAGTCCATTCATATCTTTCTGCTTCATTATCAACCACACGGTCAATTTTTGTATCATCTGCAAACTTCTTAATCATGCTCCCTACATTGAAGTCTAAATCATTGATGTATACCACAAAAAGCAAGGGACCAAGCACTGAGCCCTGCAGAGCCCCACTGGAAACAACTTTCCAGTCACAAAACATCCTTCAGCCATTACCCTTTGCTTCCTGCTACTGAGCCAATTTTGGATCCACTTGCCACTTTTCCTTGGATCCCATGGGCTTTTACTTTTCTGACCAGTCTGCCATGTGGGACCTTGTCGAAAGCCTTGCTAAAATCCATGTAGACTACAATGTCTGCATCGTCCCCCTCTATTGTGAAGACAGACGCAAAGTATTCATTAAGAACTATACCCACCTCTTCCGCCTCCACATACAAGCTTCCTTTTTGGTCTCTAATAGGCCTGATTCTTTCTTTAGTTATCCTCTTGCTCTTTATGTATTTATAAAACATCTTTGGGTTTTCCTTGATTTTACATACCAATATTTTTTCATGCTCTTTCTTTGCTTTTCTAATTTCCTTTTTAATTTCACCCCTGCACTTTCCATACTCCCTAGGCTTTCTGCAGTAGTTAGCTCTCGGTATCTGACATAAGCTTCCCTTTTTTGCCTTATCCTACTCTGTATGACCCTTGACATCCAGGGGGCTCTAGATTTGGGAGATCTATCTTTTTCTTTGTGGAAACATATTTGCTTGGAACTCTTCACTATCGCCTCCTTGAATGCCTCCCACTGCTGAGACGGATTTATCGTCAAGTCACTGTTTCCAGTCTACTTTTGCTAAATCACATCTCAGCTTAGTAAAATTGGCCTTTCCTCAATCGAGAACTTTTACTCCTGATCTATCTTTGTCCTTTTCCATAACTATGCTAAATCTAACTGAATTATGATCACTACCACTAAAATGCTCTCCCACTGATACCCCTTCCACCTGCACAGCTTCATTTCCTAAAACTAAGTCCAGAACCTCCCCCTCTCTTGTTGGGTTTGCTACGTACTGGCTAAAAAAGTTCTCCTGAATGCATTTTAAGAATTCTGCGGCCTCTAAACCTTTTACACTGATTCTATCCCAGTTCATGTTGGGGTAGTTGAAATCCTATTACTGCCTTATTGTTTTTGCACTTCAGAAATTTGCATACAGTTGCTCTTCTAAGAGCAACTGGGATGGGCAATAGATGTGGCCTTGCCAGCGTGAACTACATCCCCAAAACAAATAAGAAAACTAGGACTATATTTTCAGGTCTTAAAGCTCCTAAGTGGCAAACCAAAGCCAAATTGACTGAATATCCACCTCAAGGAGCCAAAAACAAGTGCAGCAGCCCAACTGGAGCTGAGGAACTAATTTTCTCAAACATGAAGTTTAGCTGGAAAGCTGATGAAACACTACAGCCTTGTGCAAAATAATGATTAGAAAAACACTATTTAAAGTATAAATTCATCAATTGTACATACTAAAGAATTTGATCCTGCACACACAGTAAACCATAAAGAGGGCAGCCAACAGGTAAAAGGATGCAACCCAGGACAAGGCTCGAATAGACAACGGTGTGAATAAGAGCCGTGATGGGCCAGCTGACAGAGTTACTCAGCTACAAGCTACAATATCCCAACTGACTTCCCCCAACTCGGCGGCTGAGTATTATTGTGTACATAGAAACTGAAAGAGCTCAAAAATAATTACAATTCTTAATACATCCACAAATCAGTAAAATAAATCGTTGGGCTGCTGAGTTTCAGCTCAGGACATTGCTGCCAAACAGCACAGCTTAGACCTAGCACACCAACTCTTATTGGTGGCTGGGGATTATGGGAATGCTCAGGACAATTACTTTATGTTCATCAATCTGCTGCTTGAAGGACTCCAGCTCATCTACTGCAGACTGTACTTCCAGCTTTTGAATACGCTCTTCCGTCAGAGTCAGCCAATCTGATAGCTGCTGGAGCTGCTGCTGCTGCAGTTCCATAAGCACCTCATGAAGCCTGAAAAATGAGTGAATTTGTAATTTAATCAGGAAATATGCAACTCTGAAAGCGGCTAGCCACAGTACCCTGGCGCTGGAAAGCAGTCACATTCCTTGAGATACCAGAACATTAAAACAATGGGCATATGTACAAAAGGCTTTTTAACACTGCATACAATACAAAGTCTTATCCCAAACATATGTTGATATTACACAAAATGTTGCTTTCCACACTATTATTTTGATCCATGGACAATAGGAGCGTGTGCGTGCACCAGGTCCGTGCAGCAGAGGTTGGTCTCCAGTCATCTTGGTTAACTCTTGCGACTAGACCAAGACCTAACTCGGTCAAGCCGGTGTGGTGGCTGGTGTGCAACGGCCACCCAACGTTAAAAGAATCCACGCACAGGCATCTTCCACCCTTCAATATGTAGTTCGAGACCTGGAATATCAGGGCCCTCATTGAAACATCTGTGAACTCATCCTTTTGGTGTGGGAGCCGGTCATCCTCGATACGAGGGACTGCCTAATACTAATAATACTATTTTTCAAACAGGGAACATTTCACCAAACCCTTGCTGGTACTGTAGAAATTGAACCTAAGTTACAAGTTTATTTCTATACTCCCAAAATGAAGTATAATTACAGGGATAAGGGACTTCAGTTATGGGGAGAGACTGGAGAAGCTGGGGCTGTTCTCCTTAGGGGAGATGTAACAGGTGTTCAAAATCATGGAGCGTTTTGATAAAGTAAATAAGGAGAAAGTGTTTCTAGTGGCAGGAGGGTCAGTAACCAGTGGACACAGATTTAAGGTAATTAGCAAAAGAACCGGGGGGAGGGGGGGGGGGGAGGTGAGGAGAGTTTTTTTTTTTAAACACAGCGAGTTATGATGATCTGGAATGCACTGCCTGAAAGGGTGGTGGAAGCAGATTCAATAGGTACTTTCAAAAGGGAAACTGGATAAATACTTGAAGGGAGAAAGTTTGCAGAGTTCAGAGGAAAGAGAACGAGGAGTGGAACTAATTGGATAGCTCTTTCAAACAGCTGGCACAGGCATGATGGGACAAATGGCTTTCTTCTGTGTTGTATGATTCTATAAGTCTATAATGAAGATCAAACACTGCAGCTGAACATTAGGGTCCTGGTTTTCCTTTTCTAGCTTGGCCATGCATAAACGTAATGGGCCTTAAGCTGCTCAGCTGCATCAGCCTGCACTGACCATCAAGTGTTTGAATCAGTGAACAAATATCTCTCTCAAAGCAATGGCCTACCACCAGATTAATAGTAGATTTCATTAACTTTTTTGATAAAAAATTCACACCAACTAGGAATGGACATCTCCCCACTCAAAACCCCGCCAGAAGGGGATGGAGAAAAAAAGGAGAGAATGAAAATGGGAGCGTGAAAGTGACTGCACTCTTTATCAAGAACGCTTCAGTCATATACAGCCATAACTCCAAAGTATAAGCCTGGCATTTTCACCACCAATGTACACAGAATTTGTACAGAAAGGCTTAGAAGGGACCTAGAATAGTAATCTCATCACTTTCAATATCAAGACAATACCTTGAATCAATGAAGAAAGCAAATACAATGAACAGCAATGTAAAAAGCCTAGTTATGCCAAGACTTTATAATTCACTGGTCAGATAACACTTGGGAGCATCATCTTCAAATTTGATCGCCATGCTTCATGAGAAGGCAAAACTGTGGGAGATGGAGATCAATGTGGGGAAGTGTAAGGATCCGAGAAAGACAAATATATTTGGAATATTTTCTTAATTGCGATAGACTAGGAGCTGTGGAGGAGGAGCAGAGATTTGGGTGGCCAAGTACACATAAAAGCTAGTGTACAGGTACAAAATGTAAACAAAAAGGTTAATGGAATATTACAAAAAATATTTGAAGTCTTTCTCTAAGCCACATTACGTGCATTAATTCAACAGCTGGTAATGATCTTAAGCTACAATGTTAAAGACATTAAGAGTCTGAAGAGTCAGTTTACAACTCACTTGGCTTGTCTGTCCATGCTGGCAACTCTCAGGCTTTCCCATCTAGAATTGAGCAAAGTCATCTGCTCTCGGATCTCAATCTCCTCCTCTTCTGTCAGATTGCCCTGTGCAATGAGCTGGTTTCCAGCCTGAAGTACATTACCCACGTTACTCTGGTGTGCAGTCAACTCCATCATAAACCCCTGGGTCAGGAAGGATGAGAAAATCAGTTAAACATGTTTAACAAAATCCACCCATGGCCGAGATAAGTAATTATACCCACCAGTCATTCCATATCCAATAACAAAAGTCTCTCTGGTGCACAAGGATAACTTCAGCAACTATTTTAGTTTATGTTCTTTGTGCTTTGGCTAATACTGCCTTCAAAAAAAACCAAAAAGCACCATCTTTTCAATCCATTATTTTTACAGTATCCCAGGCTCTTTGTTGTAAAGGCACTGGATTATAGAGATAGACAACCAACAACCTTTCTTAATGGGTTAAATCAAATTGTTCTTACAGAAAGTCATCCTATTGCATAAAAAGCTTACCCAACACCACCTTGCAGATTTTCTTTAGTCATTTTACAATTTTTCTTTAAAATATAAATATTTAATTTCTGACTGCGGGGCATTTTCTCTGCTAATGGCAATGAGTAACTTGTTTATGTAAAATTCCTTTATATGCAGGTACTAACCCATTTAATTTTAAACCCCAAGGAGTTTGATCCACTTGGAGATGGAAAGCCTGCAAGAGCCCTGCGTCTCTGTCACCATGTTAAGAGTCACACATGGGGATTCCAATGAAACACTTCAGACCTTCAATGTTTTAAACTCCACTATCTTAATTAAACCACCAAAGCAGACATACACACATCAAACTCAACCACTGATACATTGGAGATGTTAGACGTTTCTTCGCCCACCACTACTGCACTAGCAGCACATTACAAAGCTTTTCAATCTTGCCCTTCTTTAAAGAACTTGCACTTATATGGCACCATTCACATCCTCAGCATGTTCCAAAGTGCCTCACAGCCAATAAAAATATATATTTTTTTTTAATATGTAGTCACTGTTATAATTATGAAAGACGGCAGCCAATTTGCACACAGCAAGATCCTACAAACAATAAATGATCAGACAACCTTCCTGCAAAGCAGGCAACCCTTTGTATACAAACTCTACAGAGAAAGGTTTACTGTGATAGTAAATACTGTAAGGCTAAATATAGAAAGTGAAAAAGAAAATAAGAGGCGCAAAGAGAGGGTATGAGAATAGACTGGCAGCTAACGTAAAAGGTAATCCAAAAGTTTTCTATAGGCATATAAATAGTAAACGGGTAGCAAGAGGAGGAATGGGGCTGATTAGGGACCAAAAAGGAGACCTACGCATGAAGAAAAAGGGTATGGCTGAGGTATTAAATGAGTACTTTGCATCCGTCTTCACCAAGGATGATGATGCTGCCATAGACATTGTAAAGGAGGTGGTAGAGGAGATACTGGATGGGCTAAGAATGATAAAGATGAGGTACTAGAAAGGCTGGCTGTATTTAAAGTAGTTAAGTCACCAGGACCGGACGGGATGCATCCTAGGACGCTCAGGGAAGTGAAGGAAGAAATCGTGGGGGTATTGGCCAAAATCTTCCAATCCTCCTTAGAAATTGGGGGGGGGGGGGGGGGGGGGGGGTGGTGGGTGGTACCAGAGGACTGGAGAATTGCAAACGTTACACCCTTGTTGTGTAAACATAAACCCAGTAACTATAAGCTGGTCAGTTTAACCTCAGTAGTGGAGAAGCTTTTAGAAATAATAATCAGGGATAAAATTGTCACTTGGACAAGTGTGGATTAATTAAGGAAATACAGCCACGGATTTGTTAAAAGCAAATCAAGTTTAACCAACTTGATCGAGTTTTTTTAAATGAGGTAACAGAGAGGGTTGATGAGAGCAATGCAGTTGACGTGGTGATGTACATGGATTTCCAAAAGGCGTTCGAAAAAGTCCCACATCATAGGCTTGCAAGCAAAGTTGAAGCCCATGGAATAAAAGGGACAGTGGCAGCAAAATTGGCTAAGATACAGGAAACAGAGTAATGATGGACGGTTGTTTTTCGGACTAGAGGAAGGTATACAGTGGTGTTTCCCAGGAGTCGGTACTAGGACCACTGCTTTTCTTGACATATATTACTGACTTGGATGTGGGTGTACAGGGCACAATTTCAAAATTTGCAGATGACACAAAACTTGGAAGTGTTGTGAATAGTGAGGAGGAGAGTGATGGATTTCAAGAGAATATAGTCAGGCTGTTGGAATGGGCGGACATGTGCCAAATAAAATTGAAAAGTGTGAAGTGATACATTTTGGTAGAAAGATTGAGGGGAAATATAAACCAAAGGGTACAATCCTAAAGGGGGTGTTTGAACAGAGAGACCATGTGGTATATGTGCACAAATCGTTGAAGGTGGTAGGGCAGATTGAGAAAGCAGTTAAAAAAGCTTACAGGATCCTGGGCTTCATGAAGAGGGGTATAGAGTACAAAAGTGTGGAAATTATGAACCACCTGCGCAAAACCTGTATGTTCGGCCTCAACTGGAGAATTGTATCCAATTCTGGGCACCGCACTTGAGAAAGGATGTGAAGGCCTTAGAAAGAGTGCAGAAAAGATCTAGAAGAATGATTCCAGGGATGAGGGACTTTAGTTACGTGGCAGACTGGAGAAGCTGGAGTTGATCTCCTTAGAGCAGAGAAGATTGAGGAGATTTGATAGAGGTGTTCAAAATCACGAGGGGTCTGGACAGTAGATGGAGGGAAATTGTTCCATTGGCAGAAGGGTCGAGAACCAGAGGACAGAGATTTAAAGTGATTGGCAAAAGAACCAAAGGTGACATAAGAAAAAAACTTTTTAATGCACTGCCTGAGAGGGTGGTGGAGGCAGACTCGATCACGGCTTTCAAAAGGAAGTTGGATAAGTACCTGAAAGAAAAAAATTTTGCAGGACTACAGGAAAAGGGCGGGGGAGTGGGATTAGCTGAGGTGCTCTTTGAGAGCCGGCACGGGTTTGATGGGCCGAATGGCCGCCTTCTATGCTGTAACAATTCTATGATTCTATAAAAGGGAGCACTTGGCTAACGAACAAGTGTTAAAGATTTTCTGTCTATTATATATAGCGGGAGGAGCGGAGGCAAAACCTCTGAAGCCATTCAAGAGGCAGTTAGATTCTGTGATGGACGAACCACAGGTCTTTATGGATGAATGCTGAGGTCGGGCAATTTACCACCTTCATCTATACTTATCTTTGTGAAATTATATTTGAATGTTATTTTCCCATTTTTCCATTATGGAAATTTGTTCTGAAATTTTATTAAAGCAAACTGGTCTCCCAAGGTGTTTATAATTTATTTTAAAAGTCTGCTGAAATTCCGCTCTAATTATTTCCATTTCTTTCCCTGTCTTTAAACATCTTTCACCCCACCTTTCTCACATAGTTTCTCTTGTTCCCATCTGTGCTAATGAACCCTCTAGCTACTTTGGCAGTCACATCTGCACAGATTTGTGTTCTATATTTTTAGGGAATCACTATCACATCTTGCTTTCATCTTCATTTTTTGGCTAATGTTCAAGAAAGAAAGACTTGGATTTATATAGCCACCAGGCGTCTCAAAGTGCTTTACAGCCAATGAAGTAGTTTTGGAGTGTAGTCACTATTGTAATGTAGGAAAGATGGCAACCAATTTGCACACAAGCAAGCTCCCACAAACAGCAAAGTGACAATGAGGGATAAATATTGGCCAGGACACGATCGAATATATTGACTGGAATCTACCAACTATTAGGGGTTACCTTTTTGGAATAAGCATGACACTGAAGTTATTGACTCTTCTTTGGCCAATAATGATGGTTATAAATGTTTCAAGTGTTGTGTTGCCTCAATGAAGTTATGTTAATCATACAGTCTTTGTGACCGTTATTTCAGTGGTATATTTCACAGCTGGTGAAAAACTGGGCCAATATTTAGGGGCCAAGTTTCGGCTGAGTTGCTCCTGTTTTTGTGGAGCAACTGGTTTAGAATGGAGTATCTTAGAAATTTGAATTCTCGGCATTTAGTTTGCTCCAGTTCTAGTCGGTTAGAACAGTTTCACTTTGGAACAGAATTTTTTTTCCAAAAGGGGGCGTGTCCGGCCACTTACGCCTGTTTTCAAAGTTTAGGCAGTGAAAACTTACTCCAAACTAACTTAGAATGGAGTAAGAGAAGATTTTTGTACGTTCAAAAAAACCTTGTCTGCACTTTAGAAAATCAGGCGTAGGTTACAAATTAGGCGTTGGGATTGGGGGTGGGGGGGGAGGGGAGGGATTTAAAGGGAAGTTTACAAACATTAAACACTTCAGTTTTACAAATAGAGTCATCATCAATAATAAATGATAAATACATCAATAAATCAACCAATAAATCAATCAAAAAAAATAAAAAATTTAAAAAAATTTAATAAAACAAAACATTTTCTATTTACTGACTGCAGCACCGGGAGTCCTCCAACAGCGTGCTGGGATGGCCCCCCAAGTGTGTCTCTATCTCTGATTGTCAGAAACACAGACACTGACAGACAGAGAGATAGAGGTGCACACAGACAGTGAGGGGAGGGGGAAAAGGGGGGTGGGAGGGGGGAGGAGGAGGAGGAGGGGAGGAGGAGGGGGGAGGAGGAGAGGAGAAGGGGGGGGAGGAGGGAGAGAGGATGGAGGGAGGGAAGGAGAGAGGATGGAGGGAGGGAAGATGGAGGGAGGGAAGGAGAGAGGATGGAGGGAGGGAAGGAGAGAGGATGGAGGGAGGGAAGGAGAGAGGAGGGACAGAGAAGAGGGTGGGGGGGGGGGGGGGGGGGGGGGGGGGAGAGTCGCGGAAGTCCGGGGGCAGGGGGGAGGAGCCTTATCAACTCAGCCCCAGTGAGGCCATTCGGCCAGGGCTATGGGCTGCGTGCTTCAGACCTCTCCCACAGTTTTGGGCGCCTGGAGCTACGGCACTGTAGCGCGCATGTGCAGAGGTCCCGGCACTGTTTTCAGTGCAGGGACCTGGCTCCGCCCCCTACAGCTCGTGCTGTGCCGCGCCCGGCTCCAGGGGACCTGCAGGGAGCCGGAGAATAGGTACGTTTTTTTTAGGAGCACTTTCTGGCATGAAAAACGGGCGTCCAGGTCCGGGCTGCGCCATTTTAGGCGCGGCCCGAAACTTGGGCCCATAGTGTTTGCCGTCTGAGAACTGAGTCACTCTCAATGTCAGAAGGGTGCAGAGCACCACCGAAAGAGTATGGAGTGACAGAGACACCAGCATGTGGAGCACCGCTAGTTACTTTGTTTACCAGGAAGTGTAACTATTCAAAAAGATAATACCTGTAAAAGCAAAAAAAAGTATTTGCTGCTGCTCCCATGGTCATTTGACAGTTGAGCCCTTTACTAATTTGCAAGCACGCACTCCCATCTACTGTGTGTAAAATATTCTCAGTATTAGTGACTCCTGTAACTTACAGCCCATGATGACCACACTACAGCATGTCAAAGGAAGAAACAGCAGCATAAATTAACAAAATCACATTTTAAATAACGAAACACGTCTCTGCATCCTAAACTATTTTCTCTTTTACTTTCCATTTATAGTTAAAATTATGAGCTGTTGATTAATAGAACAGAATTTAGCAAAATAATTTGTGACGTATGGGTTGCCACATTCTCAAGATAAGTAGGTAGAAAAATCAAAGCATTAGAACATTAAAATTACGACATCTTTAGTATAAAAGTACCAAATGTCAGAAAGAGATAAAAACAGTTTAGAATTTAGTGTTTTAGCAGGAGAGAGAACGGTTTCCATTTGTGAAGATTTAATAGAACAACCCAAGGACAATTGTGACAAAACACTCCTTTGGAACCCACAATTTTTCCTCCAATTATGTTAGAATACAAGAATTTTTGCAAACATAAAGCCTTTTGTAGTCTTGTACAATTGTTGCCGTTAGAACAAAACATTTCTTGGTAGCACCAATATTAAAGTTATTGTCTTAAGTGTGATGTTTGGAGGGCAGGAGAGAGGAGGAGATGGAAGTCTATGTAAATATTTAGCATTTTCACATCCAGTTCGAGAGGTGTGCAACATAAATATGTAAGCAAAAGGACCATTCCCAAAAGCCGGATCCAGAGTAGGCCTTGAAGCATCTCACCCACCCAAGTGTTGCATGATCTGGAGTGAGAAGGGGAGGACGAGAAAATAACTTCTCAGTCACACATCAAGTGCTCAAACCGCTGTCATGGAATTCTCAACAATTTCTATTTTTACTTGCCATGTGAGGATAAAGCAACGTTGTCAAAAGCCATTCATTAAACCGCCTACCTACTGGTTTCCTCCTCTGTGAAGCACCTCGAGACATTTTCTACATTAAAGGTGCTATATAAATGCAAGTTGTTGTAAATCAGAATTGCTGCTTAAAACCAACCTTCCTGAATGTTGTGCTCTTTGATGTGTCACAAATTCAGCCAGCAACTGAAGTGGTCTGGTGCAATGTCTAAATAAAGTGAGTTTGCAAGCAGCAACATTACACTTCACTGGACCAGACACATTTATAACAAGAACATGTATTAGTTACTTTTGTATACTCAGGTAAAATAGGTTTAACAGCACAAGTACTGGGAGCTGCTTCATGGAATCTGACTTAGAGGGTTTAAGAGATGACATGCATAAAAGCAGCTAAAATCAAGACAACTGACTTGGTCCTTTGAAAGCCTTTTGTTTATTCTTCAATAAATGTTAATTGCAATTTATTTTATTTCTCCAACAAAGGTTTAACTATTGCAGAGTACAAGACCGAAGCCCAACACAGTTCCCGATACATCGGCAGTATCTGTACATACCTCATGGATGTGAAACTGTTCCTTCACTTCCTCAACATCAGAGGAGATGTCATCTTGCATCTGAAGAGTGTCTTCAGCTGACAATAGCCATGTTAGAACCTCCTCCAGAACTGCCTGGTAACTGTCCAAGTCCACCTCCATCTCAGTCACTGTGCTGGGTGTTTCAGCCCGAAGGCTCTGTGTCTCCTTTTCTGAGGTCACATTCTGATCAAAAAATAGAAATATAATCCCTTTTATGTTGGTGTCTATTCATTTGTAAGATAAGAACTTTGGAACATCTAAATGATCAACTAAAGTTCCAAACTGGGGTCTCTAAGCCCTTTGCAAGCTCTACAGGTGTGTACGATGCCTCAAGGCCCACAAATAATTTTCATATCTTTCAAGTCACAGACACGAACAGATCCTGGTACTCTGATTTACGATTTAAACACAGCATTAAGAACAGCCTTTTCCAAACATCCAGTCTCTCAAAATTCAAACAGGGCAAAGTAGTAACGATTGGTAGTTGACTAGGCTTCAAGGACCTGACAACTAAAGCTCAAAGGTCACACATGGTCCAAAGGCTGCAATTTGGACACTATGCTTTAAAGCTTTTTGCTTAATAAAGCCTCACTAGCGCTAACCTTCTATTATTCAAGCTATAACCAGTTGCAATCAGTAACCAGTCTAGCACAGTACCTATTTGGATCAACATTTACAATTTACACAATTAATAACTCAGCATCTTAAAGATGAAAAAAAAATTAGCAATATGGCCATCACCATCCTTACATCAATCAACATAACTCAGTCACTTGCATTTGAGGATTACAAGAATAGCAGAAAAGTTACAAGAAACAAAAAAAGATTCCCCAGTCTAAAATGCAAATTGTACACAAGCTTGTGTTCAGCAATATTATATTCCTGGCTCAAGAGCCATGCTCAACAGCAGCACACCAGCAGAATAAGCTCAATAATGTTGAGGGACCAGTATTCCAGTTGAGTAATTCACTAATCTCGCCCTGCAGTGTACTTCACTAGCTACATGATAACAAGCAGTCCCATACCTGCTGACGGGATAACAGACTGTCTGAACATTCGACTTTGTACTGCCTTGGCAGTGTTTCCACTTCACGGATGTCCTCCATAGTGACTTGTTGAGGGAGCACCTCAAATAAAGACGTTACGTACATGATGATGGATTTCTTGTCAGGCAGGGAAACAGCAATATCTGCATAAAAACATAACATAAATCATAAACTGAAACCTAGACACAAACCACAGAAATGTAAAATGAAAAATGTACAATTTATTCAAGCCTCGACATAGGGACTGGACCCGCTTCGAAAAGGAACTGAAAATCAGCATCCTGCACATACTCGCTAACATTTTCACCAGACTCGCTCTAAAAGGCCACCTTTGAAGAGCTGTAGAAAGTGCACTAAAATGAGGGTGGGGGGTGATTTCAATTTCACGGAGGAATTTGATTTGTTCCTCTATATTAGCAAGAGATATGCATCTATATTACAGGTTTCAAAGCCCAAAGGTGCAAGGTAAGAGGGTGCTTCATTAGCCAATGCTAAATCCATTTGCCTGAAGGATACAATTTTGCAAATCCATACTTGAACCAGATTGAACCAATGGAATTCAAATCAGCATACAGCTGCTGCATATTGTTTCTGAAAACGGATTTACTCATTACAAGGGTCACTTTTACTATCAACATTGTTTCCTTTCTCCAACATTGTGAAGTTTACCAAAATAGATAGTGTAGCAAAATGACAGCAGTTTGAATGCCAACCAATACAGGTTAAAAACATTGGTTTAAAAATGCCCATTTTCAATGGCAACAAAACACGCGATAGCTATTTCGTAAAATGACAACTGTGATCGTTTAGCTCAATCAAATGGCCCTTTACGTTTGAATGAGATACTGCTTCCCAACATTCAGCGAAGTTTACCAAAGTAATTCCACATTGCCTTTTTTTGGCGCTATTTCAGATTAACGGACTTTTTTTCATCCAAACTGGCGCCCCCCCCCAAAAAAATCCGAAGTTTCATCAAAATTGTTTTTGATTTTGGAGCAGCGCAGAAAGACATTTGGTTTTGAGGATGGAGCTCATTGTTAGCGTTGAAAAAGTGAGGGCCATTCTCTGCGCATGCCCAAGCATTTGGTTTCCAGGGTAACACGAGGCAGGCCATTTGGCCCGGGATAGGGGCAGCTGCATCGGCCATTTGGGCAAGTATAATGGCGGCTGTGCATTTGGCCAGGGATAGGGGCGGCGGGCAGGATTCAACCCTCGGCCGGACACCGGAGCACGTCGCTCGGCTTTGAAAGAAGCCCGGGGGGGGGGGGGGGGGGGGCGGGAAGGGAGGTGGAAGCCAAGTCAACAGTCCGGTGGCGGAACTTAACCACGTCTCGCAATTGCAGTTTTGAACTTCAATAAAATTGGTCTTTTCCCTCCGCAAAAGTATTTTTAAGTAGTTTGCAAATATAAGTTTTATTCCCTCCCTCCAAAAGCTATAACTTAGCTCCGTTTCCAAAGATGGCATCAATAACGCCATTTTGATTTGGTACAGTAACGTTTTAAAAAGTAGTCTATAGCGCCATCTTCAAAAAAAATCCTAATTGGCGAAACTCTCAAAAACGGGCAAAAATAAAGTTATGGGTGGGTTTGACCCTGAGTGACATCAGAAAAATGGTACTTAAATAAAACGGCCATTATCTGTTAAAGACGGCGGTATACCATTGACGAAACTTGTAAAATTAAGTTAGCTCCAAAAACACTGCTCAAAAAAAATGGAACTAAATGGTGGTGAATTTTGGGCCCATAAAATGTAGCAAAAGGACAGGAGTAAGAAAGCTACGATCAATACAAAATATATTTTGCATCATCCTTATCTCAATCTCTAACATGGGAGGTGGCCTTGTCAGTTTACTTTGCAAAAAACAATTAAATTGTTCAAGACTGTAATCAATTGTCAAGCATTTGGAACAGCACAAATTTAGGGAATTACTGAGAATGACTAAACTTTCCACGGATGCATTTAATCATCATCATGGACACTTTGTGCCTCAACTGCCCTCACCTTAAACTGCACTTGAGCAGCCCATTTCAGAGATGCAGGAGGCTATGAAATTTAAGGCATCCATTACAAATCATTTTAGATTTCACGGGAGAATCACTTCGCCTTGGGTAATCTTTTCAAAACCCTGGGTGCATGGCATTAAAACAATATTGAATTTGTACAAATATAGGCCTTATTTTGTAGCAATGCAACCTCCAAATTTATGAGGGTACAATTTATAAAAGGAATCCAAACATTCTCGTTAAATATGGACTGAATAGTCCGGCAAAATAAATACCATGACTTCCCCATTTTCGACCATAAAATTCAAGATAGACAAGCATGCAAATTAAACACAATAACTGCCAAGCAAAGGCTACATGCTCATCTACAGAAATTACCAAGCTAAATTTCATTGACCATGAACACTCTTCCCAAGTGTAAGACATAATCCCACGTACAGATTTTACAGCTCTCAACAAATACAGTAAGAGTGTCTATAAATACTAGCATCTGTCCAATGCAACAGGGACAGTTTTCTGAGCAGAGTCCCCTTTTGCCAGCACTATAAATGTATGGGAAATTCAGTACACACAAGATCCCACTGTAACCAATCTAGGCCACTTAAACTGCTGAAAATAACTCTTGCTGATTAACATTGACTTGGCAAAAAGAACTAGTTTGAAAATGGTAAACAAAAAGAGGCAAAATTAGAAACAGCGATTCATGGGTACACTCCAAGCTAGTGCACTGCACTCACTGCTCCAGCCAACGTCTCACTACACTGGGGAGGCCAAAGGGAAATTTAGTGACCACCTCTGCTAGTGTGACACTGACCTCACTATGGCTCACTATTTTAAGTCGCCTTGTGATTAGTATATCTGGTGGATCACACCTCCCACTGCCTTTTTCTCAGCTTTTCCAACCTTACTAAAATACCTATTTATTTTTTTAGTGTTCAGTTCTGATGAGGGCATACACCCAAAACATAATCATCTTTTCTATTTACAGATGTTCTTATTACAAAATAAGATTGGGTTTTATATCATCATAGCCTGGGTCATGTACTAACTGTGGCCAACCTAATCCAAGGCCTCTGTTAATTTACTTTGAGGTGGTACATGAAATTGCCTCAGTAACTACTTTACTCGATCTCCAAATCTCCCTCCCCCTGCTTCACCCATCTCTTCAGCAACAAGACCAAAAACACAGCAGAGTAGATAACAGACACACTTGGATTTATATAGCGCCTTTCACGACCACCTAACATCTCAAAACGCTTTGCAACCAAGTACTTTGAGTGTAGTCACAGTTATAATGTAGGAAATGCGGCAGCCGATTTGCGCACAAACAGCAAAGTGATAATGACCAGATAATCCGTTTTTGTTATATTGATTGAGGGATAAATATTGGCCAGGACACCAGGGATAACTCCCCTACTCTTCAAAATAGTGCCATGGGATCTTTTATGTCCACTTGAGCGCGCAGACGGGGCCTCGGTTTAATTTCTCATCCGAAAGACGGCACCTCCAACAGTGCAGCTCTACCCTCAGCATTGCACTGGAGTGTCAGCCTAGATTTTTTTTTATGTGCTCAAGTCCCTGGAGTGGGACTTGAACACACAACCTTCTGACTCAGAGGCGAGTGTGCTACCCACTGAGCCACAGCTGATAGAAAATACTTTGCGGCACTCGTGTAATGCACCTGAGCCAGGCACTCTAAATCAAACTGCAGCTTACCTTCAGGGTCCAGCAGCTTCTCTGTCCCTAGATGCTTTCTGGCCATGTTAAAAGCATGCTCCAGCCGCCCCACTGCAGACATCTTAGTAACTTTATCCCAGCTGAACAAACCTGGTCTGGAAGCAAGACATGGTTTTAAAACAATGCTTAACCAAAAAACATGATGTATTTTAAGTTACAAAGTATGATGAGTGGTGTCCAGATCCCAGTGGGCAACTGAGCCACACAGTGCCAGCAAGGTTCCAGGTTCAGTCCATGATCTGTGCTCAATTTCGGCTAGTGCAGGCAAGGAGATGATACAAATTGGAGATCACAAAGCACCATCACCAATCCCTCACCCCCACGGAAGTGCAGGTGTATGGATGTCAGGTAATGACAGGACTGTGCTCAGCCGTGATGACCATGATCAAATGGCCTACAGGCAGTCACTGATGAGCTAAACAGAAGAACAAACATTCGTGATATTGACTGCATCCTCCTACGATACAGCAACTTCGAAAGCAATGGTTCAGTTGAGTGGTTTATTTCAGTGGTTTGTATTTATTATATAATTGCATAGTGGAGGTGGGGAGAGAAAGAGGAAAAAAGGATGATTTCCATATTCCTGGCATTCAATTTTCAACTTTACTCAATCTCCAAATCTCCCTCCCCCTGCTTCACCCACCCTTCAGCAGTTTTAAATGGGCGGCCCCTTATTCTAAGATTATGCCCCCAAGTTCTAGTCTCCCCCATCAGTGGAAACATCCTCTCTGCTTCCACCTTGTCAAGCCCCCTCATAATCTTATACGTTTCGATAAGATCACCTCTCATTCTTCTGAATTCCAATGAGTAGAGGCCCAACCTACTCAACCTTTTCTCATAAGTCAACCCCCTCATCTCCAGAATCAACCTTGTGAACCTTCTCTGAGCTGTCTTCAAAGTATATAGTTTCTTCATTATGGAAACCAAAACTATATGCAGTATTCCAGGTGTGGCCTCACCAATACCCTGTACAACTGGAGCAAGACTTCCCTGCTTTTATACTCCATCCCCTTTGCAATAAAGGCTAAGATTCCATTGGCCTTCCTGATCACTTGCTGTACCTGCATACTAATCTTTTGTGTTTCATGCACAAGTACCCCCAGGTCCCACTGCAGCACTTTGCAATTTTTCTCCATTTAAATAATAACTTGCTCTTCCATTTTTTTCTGCCAAAGTGCATAACCTCTCACTTTCCAACATTATACTCCATCTGCCAAATTTTTGCCCACTTAGCCTTTAGAAACATAGAAATTTACAGCGCAGGAGGCGGCTATTTCGAGCCGCGTCGGCCAACAAAGAGCCACACGGCCCTTGGTCAGCAGTCCTAAAGGTTACATATAAACCTATGAACAATGACGGAAAGGCAAAGAGCACCCAATCCAACCATTCCGCCTCACCATAACTGCGACACCCCTGATACTAAAACATTCTACACTCCACCTCAACCGGAGCCATGTGATCTCCTGGGAGAGGCAAAAACCAGATTAAAAACCCAGGCCAATTTAGGGGGAAAAAAATCTGGGGAAATTCCTCTCTGACCCATCTAGGCGATCAAAACTAGTGCAGATCACCACCCCAGCCATATTCTATTCCCTGCAGTACTTACCATTATATCTGCACCGTCCAAAAGGTCATCCAGTCTAATCCCAATTACCAGCTCGAGGTCTGTAATCCTGTAGGTTGCTGCATTTTTAAGTGCCCATCCAACCATCTCTTAAAAGTGATGAGAGTTTCTGCATCCACCACTCTTCCAGGCAGTGAGTTCCAGATCCCCACAACCCTCTGCGTAAAGAAGCCCCTCCTCAAATCCCCTCTAAACCTTGCACCAACCACCTTAAAACTATGCCCCCTTATAATAGACCCCTCCATCAATGGAAATAGGCCCTTACTAGCCACTATGTCCAGGCCCCTCAATATTTTGTACACCTCAATGAGGTCTCCTCTCAACCTCCTCTGTTCCAATGAGAACAAACCCAGCCTATCCAATCTGTCCTCATAACAAAGATTCTCCATTCCAGGCAGCATCCTAGTAAATCTCCTCTGCACCCTCTCTAGTGCAATCACGTCCTTCCTATAATACGGCGACCAGAACTGCACGCAATACTCCAGCTGTGGCCTAACCAAAGTATTATACAATTTAAGCATAACCTCCCTGCTCTTATATTCTATGCCTCGGCCAAGAAACGCAAGCATTCCGTATGTCTTCTTAACCACCTTGCCTTTGCCTGCTACTTTCAGGGATCTGTGGACAAGCACTGCAAGGTCCCTTTGTTCATCTACACTATTAAGTGGCCTACCGCTTAATGTGTATACCCTTTCCTTATTAGCCCTCCCAAAGTGCATCACCTCACACTTCTCTGAATTAAATTCCATTTACCACTGCTCTGCCCACCTGACCAATAGACTGATATCCTCCTGCAGCCCATGACTTTCCTCTTCATTATCACCACACAGCCAATTTTAGTGTCATCTGCAAACTTCTTAATCATACTCCCTATATTCAAATCTAAATCGTTGATATATACCACAAAAAGCAAGGGTCCTAGTACTGAGCCCTGCAGAACCCACTGGAAACATCCTTCGAGTCACAAAAACATCCATCAATCATTACCCTTTGCTTCCTAACTCCAAGCCAATTTTGGATCCAACTTGCCACTTTGCCCTGTATCCCATGGGCTTTAACCTTTATGACCAGTTTACCATGTGGGACCTTATCAAAAGCTTTACTAAAGTCCACATATACTACATCGCACGCACTACCCTCATCGACCCTCTTGGTTACCTCCTCAAAAAATTCAATCAGGTTAGTCAAACACGATCTTCCCTTAACAAATCCGTGCTGACTGTCCCTAATTAATCCTTGCCTTTCCAAATGCAGAATTATCCTGTCTTTCAGGATTTTTTCCAATAATTTTCCCACCACTGAGGTTAGGCTGACAGGTCGGTAATTACTCGGCCTATCCCTTTCTCCTTTCTTAAACAAGGGTACTACATTAGCAGTCCTCCAATCCTCTGGCACCATGCCCAGATCCCAAAAGAACTGGAAAATGATAGTCAATGTCTCTGCTATTTCCTCCTTTACTTCACTCAACAGCCTGGGATGCATTTCATCCAGGCCTGGGGACTTAGCGACTTTCAAAGCTGCTAACTCCTTAATACTTCCTCTCACTATATTTATTTCATTCAGAATATCACACTCCTCCTCGATAGCAGTATCTGCATTACCCCTTTCCTTTGTGAAAACACATGCAAAGTATTCGTTAAGAACCCTACCAACATCTTCCACCTCCACACAAAGATTGCCCTCATGATCTCTAACAGGCCCTACCCTTTCTTTAGTTACCCTCTTGCTCGTTATAGAACATCTTAGGGTTTTCCTTAATTTTACTGGCCAAGAATTTCTCGTGCTCTCTTAGCATTCCTAATACCCTTTTTAATTTTGCCTCTTAACTTTCTATATTCCTCTAAAGATTCTATAGTATTTAGCCGTGGATATATGACATAAGCGTCCCTTTTGCAGGTTTGTTGTGTCCTCCTCACGCATTGCTTTTCCTCCCATCTTTGTATCATCAGCAAACTTGGCTACGTTACACTCGGTCCCTTCTTCCAAGTTGTTCATATAGATTGTAAATATTTGGGGTCCCAGCACTGATCCTTGCAGCACCCCACTAGTTACTGATTGCCAACCCGAGAATGAACCATTTATCCCGACTCTGTTTTGTTAGTTAGCCAATCCTCTAACCATGCTAATATATTACCCCCAACTCATTCTATGACTAAGGAAAGCAGTGAGACTGTGGTATAGTCTATAAGCTCCCAAACTGGTTTAGGAACAGTAAATAGATAAGTCGACATTATCAAAACAAATAGATTTACAGTAATCTACAAACTTAATTAGTCTTCGTAGAATAGAAATAAAGGGTGTGACTCTTGCCCTAAAAATCAAGTAAAACTTGGCCTGAACCAAGGACCCTGACCATTACCTTCCATGGTCACTCGCTAGCCTTTCACAGCGATTTGCTGCTAACCTTCCATAGAACCACTTTGACCCTTCTCTCTACTGTGGCTGCTGAAGGACCAAAAAACTGGTCTCTGACTCTAATCTAATTTCAAAATCCTCTGAGCTTGACTGGAACAAAGGAAGTGAGAAAGGTATCTCTCAAACTCAAATAAAGCTACCAATCAAACATATATTTAAAAAGACACAAAAGATGCTTGTATTTCAGTTGAGTGTCTTGGCCTCTGTGTCTGGGAACAAATTAACCTGTATCAAACAAACACTTCAAATAAACTGAGATGTTCCTTCATTCAAGAATAATGTTAATAAACATTTGGATATCCAGGCCTTCCTGAATTATACTGACTGATGTGCATCAGCCAGACTGAGTCATTCTTCAATTCAGCCTAGTTTTAACCCTTTATGAACTGCACCAAAAAATAAAGTAAATATAACAGCAGACAAAAGTGTTTCAATGTTATCACAACGAAAACATAATGCATTACAATTCTGAAATAGTGTAACTGCAAAGCAAATTGAATTTTAATTTGAAGCCACGTTTTCCATGTATTAACAAAGTCTTCAGCCAGCGATCAGATTCTCCAATTTTTTTTAATGTAGAGAGAGACATGGCAATGGGTTTAAAGGCAAAATTTCAACCAGTAATCATTTGGTGTCACTGATAATATCTAAAATCCTCTGGTAAAAGTAGCATTGTTGTATCCTAATGTGCACTTACTTGCCCAATTATTGACCGATACCTACTTGTGCCTATGAAGAATGGCATTGAAAGCAAGTCCATCAGCCCAGCTGGTTGTAAAATTCAGAACATTAACTTGTTTGTAGGGTCGGGTTGACTGGCGGACCCAGCTCAGCAGAATCTTCTCACTGTTTGTCTGTTGCAAGTCTGACATTATAGCTTTCATTATATCTTTGACCTGTGTCAAATAAGATACAATTAACCAAGTTAAAACAACCTGTAACAAAGTTTAAAATTAAACCACTTCAATGTCTGGCAGAAGCTAGGGAAAGGGAAAAAAAATCATAGACTCATTAAAAAAAATTATGACACAGAAGGAGGCCATTCAGCATATTGTGTCTGTGCAGGCTGAAAAAGTTATCCAGCTAATCCCACTTCCCAGCTCCGAGAATGGGACCTTGTAGGTTACAGCACTTTAAGTGCATATCCATGTCATTCTTAAATGCGATGAGGGGTTCTGCCTCTACCACGCTTTCAGGCAGTGAGTAAATGTCTGTTCAGACTGCTCAACCACTAGGTGCACATTTAGTTTTGACAGAGACCATCTCACCCACTCTATGGGCCCAAGTTTCCACAAGAAAAAAAACGGGCGCCCGTTTTTCGCGCCTAAAAAAATCCTCGGTATTCTCCACCTACTTACAGGTCCTCTGGCCCTCGGCGCAGACAGCACGAGCTATGGGGGGAGCGGAGCCAGGTCCCTACGCTGAAAACAGTGCCGGGACCTCTGCACATGCGCGCTACAGTCGGCACGCAAGTGCAGTAGCTCCAGGCGCCGAACTGTGTGGGAGGGGCCCGAAGCACACAGCCCCTAGCCCTGGCTGAATGGCCTCACTGGGGCTTCGTGAATAAGGCTCCTCCCACGGCCAGCTCCTGCGCCCCACCAACCAGACCCGACTCTCTCCCTCCCTCCCTCCCAGCGACACGAACGGCTTTCCCCTCCCCTCCCCTCCCGCTCAGCGGTACGAACGGCTACAGAATTCTCCCTGGCTGATGCACTTTCACACAGGTAGGAAGATGGTTTATTTAATCTTTTCTTGGCTTATAAATGTTTATTCAGGTTGGATTTATTTGTATAATATTTGTAGAAGTATAAATAAGGATTTATTGTCGAATTTAATGAGTTCCCTTCCCCCCCCCCCCCCCTCCTCGTTCTGGACGCCTAATTTGTAACCTGCGCCTGATTTTTTAATGTGTAGAACAGGTTTTTTCAGTTCTACAAAAATCTTCACTGGCTCCATTCTACTTTAGTTTGGAGTACATTTTCACTGTGGAAACTTTCAAATCAGGCATCAGTGGCCGGACACGCCCCTTTTTGAAGAAAAAATTCTGTTCTAAAGTAGAACTGTTCTACCTGACTAGAACTGCAGAAAAAAAAATGTGGAGAATTGCGATTTCTAAAATAGTCCGTTCTCCACCAGTTGCTCCTAAAAATCAGGCGCAAATCATGTGGAAACTTGGGCCCTATATGTTGCCTGTTAATTAAGGATGTTTCAGTCACGTCTACTTTCGATGCACTCGATGCTGATTGATTCATACACGTGAAGGGGTTGCTCATTAAAGTTTAGCTAGTGACTTCCTTAGTTTCGGGTGTAGAAGCTGCATTAAAACCCTTTCAGTAGATAAACAAGCAGTTGGACTAAGCTCATAACTGTTTACTCACCTGCCAGTGTAGAATGATGCTCCAAATAAGCCCAAGTGTCAGTTTATGGTTTCCATCTACAATATCAGTTCCACCTATATTTACCAGCTCCACCTGGGAAAGGGAAGAAACAGGGGTAAACTTTGTATCACAACAGAAACTATAATCTTTCAAGACTCACTAAGTTCAACATTTATCTCGAGTGATCCTAAAGGATAGCAACATTGTATCTATTCAAAGTTTATCTTGAACCAACTTTCAGAGGAGTAAGTGATTAGAAACATAGAAAATATTTGCAGTAGGCGGCCATTAGGCCCTTCGAGCCTGCACCACCATTCAATAAGATCATGGCTGATCATTCATCTCAGTACCTCTTTCCTGCTTTCTCTCCATAACCCTTGGTCCCTTTAGCCATATCTAGCTCTCTCTTGAATATATCCAATGAACTGGCATCAACAACTCTCTGCGGTAGGGAATTCCACAGGTTAACAACTCTCTGAGTGAAAAAGTTTCTCTTCATCTCAGTCCTAAATGGCTTACCCCTTATCCTTAGACTATGTCCCCTGGTTCTGGACTTCCCCAACATCGGGAACATTCTTCCTCCATCTAACCTTTGCAGTCCCATCAGAATTTTATATGTTTCTATGAGATCCCCTCTTATCCTTCTAAACTCCAGTGAATACAGGCTCTGTCGATCCAGTCTCTCCTCATATGTCAGTCCTGCCAGCCCGGGAATCAGTCTGGTGAACCTTCGCTGCACTCCCTCAATAGCAAGAACGTCCTTCCTCAGATTAGGAGACCAAAACTGAACACAATATTCCAGGTGAAGCCTCACCAAGGCCCTGTACAACTGCAGTAAGACCTCCCTGCTCCTATACTCAAATCCCCTAGCTATGAAGGCCAACATACCATTTGCCTTCTTCACCGTCTGATGTACCTAATGCCAACTTTCAATGACTGATGTACTATAACACCCAGGTCTCGCTGCACCTCCCCTTTTCCTAATCTGCCACCATTCAGATAATATTCTGCCTTCGCGTTTTTGTCACCAAAGTAGATAACCTCACATTTATCCACATTATACTGCATCTGCCATGCATTTGCCCGCTCACCTAACCTGTTCAAGTCATCCTGCAGCCTCTTAGCGTCCTCCTCACAGCTCACACCGCCACCCAGCTTAGTATCATCTGCAAACTTGGAGATATTACACTCAATTCCTTCATCTAAATCATTAATGTATATTGTAAAGACTTGGAGTCCCAGCACTGAGCCCTGCGGCACTCCACTAGTCACTGCCTGCCATTCTGAAAAAGACCAGTTTATCCTGACTCTCTGCTTCCTGTCTGCCAACCAGTTCTCTATCCACGTCAGTACATTACCACCAATACCATGTGCTTTAATTTTGCACACCAATCTCTTGTGTGGGACCTTGTCAAAAGCCTTTTGAAAGTCTAAATACACCACATCCACTGGTTCTCCCTTGTCCACTCTACCAGTTACATCCTCAAAAGATTCTAGAAGATTTGTCAAGCACGAATTCCCTTTCATAAATCCATATTGACTTGGTCCGATCCTGTCACTGCTTTCCAAATACACTGCTACTTCATCTTTAATACTGTATTCCAACATTTTCCCCACTACTGATGTCAGGCTAACCGGTCTATTATTACCTGTTTTCTCTCTCCCTCATTTTTTTAAAAACTGGTGTTACATTAGCTACCCTCCAGTCCATCGGAAGTGATACACAGTCGATAGACTGTTGGAAAATGATCACCAATGCATCCACTATTTCTAGGGCCACTTACTTAAGTACTCTGAGATGCAGACCATCAGGCCCCAGGGATTTATCGGCCTTCAATCCCATCAATTTTCCCAACACAATTTCCTGACTAATAAGGATTTCCTTCACTTCCTCCTTCTCACTAGACCCTCGGTTCCCTAGTATTTCCAGAAGGTTATTTGTGCCTTCCTTCGTGAAGACAGAACCAAAGTATTTGTTCAACTGGTCTGCCATTTCTTTGTTCCCCCATTATAAATTCACCTGAATCTGACTGCAAGGGACCTACATTTGTCTTCATTAATCTTTTTCTCTTCACATATCTATAGGAGCTTTTGCAGTCAGTTTTTATGTTCCCAGCAAGCTTACTCTCACACTCTTTTCCCCCTCCTAATTAAACCCTTTGTCCTCCTCTGCTGAATTCTAAATTTCTCCCAGTCCTCAGGCTTGCTGCTTTTTCTGGCCAATTTATATGCCTCTTCCTTGGATTTAACATTATCCTTAATTTCCCTTGTTAGCCACGGTTGAGCCACCTTCCCAGTTTTATTTTTACTTCAGTCAGGGATGTATAATTGTTGAAGTTCATCCATGTGATCTTTAAAAGTTTGTCATTGCCTATCCATCATCAACCCTTTAAGTATCATTCGCCAGTCTATTCTAGCCATGAAATGAGCACATACAGCTCCTTCCACATCCCTTTTAACATGAATACTGAATTAAGATGGTGAGAAGGGCACCAAGAAGTCCTAGCAAACCAAGTTGGTGGGAAAACCCTGTCTGGAGTTATACCTAATGCAAAGGAAGATGGTGGTGGTGTGGGAGATCAATCAACACCAGCCCATGACATCACTGCAAGAGTTCCTCTTGGAACAGTGCTTGACTTAGCCACTTTCATTAAGAATTTCCCTATATCATGAAGTCAGGAATGGGACTGTTCACTGACAATTCCAGCATTCATCCCCATTCACAACTCCTCCAATAATGAAGCAGCCCATGCCATCGTAGAGCAGACCCTGGATAACATCTAGGCTTGAGCTTAAATGTTCATGCCACATTGCTATCAGGTATTGACCATTTTGAATAAAGGAAAGCCCAGTTATCTGCCCTTGACCTTCGTGTTACTGCCCTCAACAAATCCCCCAACACTTCGGAGGTCACCATTAACCTAAAGGTGAACTGGACCAGCCAATATCACAGTCTTCATGTTTGTGACCCTGTGCAAGTCTTCAATTGTCAGTAGGAGATGCTCAGATCAGAGGACCAGCCAGATAGTTATGAACAAAAACCGGCAGGTATTTTGAGATTAAATCACAACTTTTATCAAATGATTTTCATAAGTTAGAAAATGAGCATACATTCCTTGAACTGACCGTTTGAAGTCCAAACCAGAATTGTCATTACATTTTTGAAATCTTCACATTATAATTTTCCTTCTAAAATTCTGCAATTATAATCCATTGCTAATTTATTCAGAGGGTACTTTTAAAATTTTCTTAGCCTCAATTCTGCTGCTGCCTCTGAATTATGTCATATTTTCTCTTTATTCAGTGAAAAAAAAAGAGTACATGCACTTTGTGAACTCACTGATGGCTTGTCACACTGCTCTTGTAGTTAAATAGTCTAAAACAATTAGTTTGGTCAAAATACTTGCTCAGGCATGGAAAATAATCTGGCAACAAATTGTGCAATTTGATATCAAATAAGTACGAATAGTTGTCCACTTTTTCACTCCAAAATACTTGAAGCCGCACAGGATTTTTAAAAATCATTAAAGCATTACTCACTGAAACTGTGCTAAATCAACAGTTATAGTTTATGTAGCAGCTAGGAATTAAGAGTTTGGTGAAAAAATACCTGGCAGGTAATCCTTTAGCTATAACATTAAGTCACTAAACTCCCAGAAACTAAGAGTTCCTTGAATTGGTCTTTCCCAGAATTGTTTTTTTTTGGAGGATGGGAGCTGCAGGAGAGGGAAGAGGAAGGTAGATCCCTGCAACAACCAATCACACTTCCCGATAAACCATCTGACAACATCCCTCCTCATCCAAAACAACATTTTGGGGGGGGGGTGGGCAGGGAGAAGGGGGGGGGGGGGGGGGTGGGGAGAAGAAGGAGGGAGCAAGCATTGGGAGTGTTGCATTTTTATAAAAGAACACTATACAAATTTGCATCTGAATTTTAATACTTGCCCAGATAATACAAAATATATATAAAAATTGTCGTCTGACTTATTTGTGAACATGCATTTGATACTTTTAGTTACCAGCTCCCAGAGATAGGTGCAATGCAACACTTGCGACCACAATGTTTTACCAAATCTTAGTGCAACATCAAGCTCTAACTTGCACCTGATAATTTTCTATACTAATCACCTTTTCACACAATCACATTTTAAATTATGAAATATTAATTATTGAAAAATTATTGAAGAAAATTACAGCTGCTGCCAGAGAAAAACTTTAGTAATCTTGTTTAAACTTGAACAGAACCTTGCAAAAGGATGACAGCTTTCATGTTAAAATGTACTCTGCACCCGGTGTGTCCTGAACTTTTATCTTTGTAAACTACCCGCTCCCATTAGACTAAAGGTATCCAAACTTCTGTGTTCATGGGCCATGTGCTTACCATGGAGCATCGGTAATCCCATTAAAAAGCTTAAATCCACCTTCCTATAAATTTGCATATATCTCAAGTTATTGACATGAATAGATCTTGGCGTCCTGATTTATACTTTACCACCAATTTGGCCAGTGCTAAAAACAGCCCTTTTCAAACCTCCTGGGCCCACAAAATCCAACAGGACAAGAAATAAATACAAATCGAACTCAGTTGCTTGGGCTTTGACCTCTGGGTTGTCAAAGCTCAGAGGCCACAAGTTGGACAACCCTGCATTAGATTATAAAAGGGTGATTTTCAAAGTTACCAGATCCTGAAAAGGTACATGCGATGAAATGTATCCAAAAATTTGAAAGATTAATAAGGAAGCATTATGAAAGCAAAGATTAGTTATTTAAAACAATGACTCACATTATTCTGCTGCAGCACATGCAGTGCTCGGTTGATATTGTTGAGAGCATGTACCCTGGTAGCGCCACGTTCTTTGGTCTGTTGCAGAAAGAGGCATTTTAAAAAGTAAACATACCAAATTGACGGGGATGCCATGAAAAGATTTGGCTAAATTGCAAATAAGAGTCACGCTAGAAGCTTTGATTCCAAACCAGCTCCTGTAATTATAATATGGGAATAGAGCAATACAAACAATGCTGTTACATATGAAAACTGTAAACGTACAGCAGTTACTTAACATTCCTCAATACAATCAAACCAAGCAAAAACTGCTCATGTGCTTCACAAAGAGTCAAAGCACATGCATGGATCATAAAACTTTCCTCTGCTTTAGTCACGCAACCGTTGCTATGGTTTTGTATTTAAATTCTCTCTACAAATCTAGAATAAGTACTGAATCGGAGGTGATAAATGGTAATCACTCATCACCTGGTTTTGAAAACTGTTTATTCTTGTTCATATCAATAAAAATAAAGGCCAAGATACCCAAAAATGTCTCAGACACATAGGTGTGGCACACCAACCTGAATGGAAGATACAGAGACATATCAAGTGTTTCTACACAAGTGAGTACTCAAAGCCGTAGCCAGAAAAAAGTACAGCAGAGGTAGGAGAACTGCAGCAAAGGAAAGTGAACTAGACAATTCAAACAATGAGCACACTGAATACAAGAGAACCACCTTTAAAACTGAATTACTAAACTGACTCAAAACCAATGCCAACAGCAGAACCTACTCCACAAAGTCAACAGTAGAGTAAAACAAACACTAGCCTCCTAAACATGCTCAAAGAGGTAAATAAAATGTGCACGCATTGATAGAGGATATAAATTAGATTGTTGCCACAATCCACCCGTTTAAGCCCAATTTGATTGATCCTGTTTAATCTGCATAAAACATTAAAGTTGTTGCATTTTGAGGTCCTATAGAGTGCATCAGAAAACAGAACATTTCAGCAAGAGCAAGCAGAGCTGGGATGACACAGGGGTGATCCAGCACTCTGCACTGCACAGTGCCACAGACTGAATTCCTATTCTTCTCCAGCCAGTCGTGGGGAGGCTTGATTAGACACCAAGAATATCCTGCTAGCACTCACTTGTTTAGGTTAACCCTAAGAAAGGTACCAGAGGGGTGTCAACCCTCGGGGAACTGAATCCCAGGAAGAGGCAGCATCTTCAGGAGTAGAGGAGAGGGGAGGGGAGGGGAGATAACTGAATGGACAAAAAAAGCAATCATTTAAAAGAGAAGCGCACAGTGGAAAAGTTTCTCAACACTGAACCAGTCCCCATTCATGGCACTGTCAATATCATACTGGCCTTAGCATGGGGATCAGCCCAGGAAGTACTTTTCCTAACAGGACGGCAGGTGTTTACCAACAGATTGGGAGTGAATCAAAAATCATTTTGTATTGGAACAATTTTATAATTCTTGAAGGCTTAATATCAGCCGCATGGGGAAAAAAAATCAATCTCGATGGAATTGATCATTACTTTCAAGAGTGTGCGTGATTTCTATTTAGAACCCAGGCGGAGGAGTGCAGCTTTCGTGGACAGTGGAGCAAGGTTATTACTGATGCAGAATGCCTTGAATATAAAACAAACTTAAAAATCCTCAGTACAAATGTAAATCTTAACTTTAAAAAATCCTCTCGAGCGGTCTAAAGGCATCCCATCCCTTTCAACTTTCATCTAGCCAGGCAAGGGTTAATGGAAGTTAGTTACAGCTGGCGACGAAGTTCTTACATTCTCCAGATAGTCCTCATAGATGTTAATCTACAGAACAGAACTGCCTCTATCTAAAACTATCTGTATCACTAGATATTGGAGTTTGAAGTTCTGCAGCATGATCAAATCATAACTTAGAGCGTCGAATCTCAGTGCCCACAACTGATAACTGTTTAAATAAAAATATCAGGGTAGAAAGTGTTCTATTCTGTATAACTGCAGTTATTAAATTGAAAACTCCTCACCAACACTTGTCCCGCAAGTCCTTCCAGAAGATCTAAAAGCTTTCGGCCATCTCTGAGGTCGGCAAATAGATCCTTGATCGGTGGCTTTCCGCCCTGCAACAGAAACACAATCAAAAAATGCCCATTTTTAAACATGCTGTACAACTGTTCTTTGAAGTAATCTTCAGAACTTGCATTCATCAGTGCCCAGATCAAAACCGCATCTCAGAGGAAGTATGCAAGTTCGTTTACACATGATCTCCATTGATGAAAGTAGATTTTTAAAATCACTGTGAAAGTCTTTTCTTAACTCTTAGCAGTAAGTAAACTTTATAACAAAACTGATGAATGAAGAGAGCTTTATTCTCCCCCAAATATTTAGAGTTGAGACATTATAGTCCCAGCATCCTGTAAATTATTATGGAAACATACCGACAAATGCGGCAGGCAGAAGGAGCTGAGATACTTGACCAAGGCCCCTTCGCCACTGTTGATCCAGGGTGAAAACTCATTCTTCAGAGCAGGCCATTGATTCGGTAAATTCTTGTTACCAAACAGTTAATGATTTGCACGAAGACATTAAAAATGAATCCTATAATTTATTTCAACTTAGTCACCTAGTTGTCAGAAGCAAAATAGAGCTCGAATCAGAGGTCCCGAAGTTATTCTGGAACATGGTGAATCTCCCAACAGCTCAGGAGGTTCTCTCGTTTAGCATCTAATTTATGCTGAGTTAGCTGATCACAATGAATCAAGTCTAACTTCATTGACCAAGTTTTCTGGTCACCTGCCCTAACCTTCCTCCTACCATTGCTCGGTGCCAATTTCACTTCTCACTTTGGGGCGTTTTACTACATTGAAGGTGTTACATAAATGCAAGTAGTTACTCTCATTGTATAAAACAACAAAAGGACATTAGATACTACCATTGTATTCACATCTTCAATACCCATCAGAGATTTGAAATTAAGCATACTGGCTACTAAGTTTAGGACTGAGCAATTACAGACCAATTAGGTTCCAGGTTTAGTCCCTGTATGGTGCTGAGTTAGCAGATTTCACCGAGAGCAAAAGCCAGCATACAAAGAGCATCTTCAACATACTAGGCTTGGGGAGTGGGGAGAAGAGAGAGAAGTGGGGGAAATCCAAAGTTCTCATTTCTGTGGGGTGGAACTCAGGTGATAACGTTGAGGTTAGCTGTGCCACCCCATGGTTCAATAGTAATCCAAAATTGACTGACTAGAAACATACGCAGAGAATAGCCACTTGGGTAAGGTACCAGCAGGCAGCCAACATTTGTGGGACAGCACCTTATAGCTTGAATCCGACTCTTCTAGGAAGGACATAAAAAAAGAAATGCTCCAATCAGTAAGCAAATGATTCCAGTGAATATGAATCATTAAAAAGCATTTTTTTTTTAAAATTCAGATCAAGGAGATACTCTATGGCAGGAATGTATCCGCACTACATTCCCTTAATTCTCCCCAGATTCGTTTTTATAACATTTTGTGCCCAATAATAGATAGCGAATATATGTTCCAGTGCACTTTCACAGCATTGTACAAAAAAAGCAATAATTATTTTAAAAAGAATGGAATCACACAGTGGAGAGGTTAGCAAACAGTGAACCAGGGTGGGGCAGGTGACTTATTCTCATGCTCAGGCTCCAAGCATTCTGTATATGTGACTGCCTCCTGAACACAATGAAATGCCTGTCTGGTCCCAGCAACTAAACTTCTTGTGTGCGCACATACATTACTTGTGGTGTGTGCACCAGTACATTGCCCCCAATAATGTGATTGTGCTGCTCACAATTAAAGTGGCTGCTCTTTTAAAGTTTGCTGTTCGTGGTTAAATTGCTGCTCAAGACTGTGTGCTCATGGTTAAATTATGTCCTCTTCTGAGGGTGCCATTAAATCTAAATAGAAACTGATACAATTTGAGAGATCACCACAAAATACCAATTTAGCCATTTTTGGAAAAGACTTGTGCAGAGCACCAGCCGGCAGAATGCAGCACAGGCAATGCCCACTGCCCTTGACTGAAATCCTGGTGTCTGCACGTACAATCTACATGCCATATTGCAGCACTTGGATTACATTGTAGGATTGTTTTACCCAATTCACTAGTTCTGTACTGATGTCACCAGATTTTAAAATGCCTTTCCATATATTGATCACAGCATCGATCTCCCATCATCCAGTAAAACAAAATGGAGCGAGGGACATCAGTAAAATCTTCCTCAATTATTTTTCTCCAAGATTTCAGCCTGTCAACCTTCTTTTACACAGCCCAACAGTGTCAAAGACCATCATGTTCATGCTGGAAACGGAATACCCGAGCAGGAGTCCACACTACAGACTACGTGTTACCCCTTCCTCCTGTCAAATTGTGCTGATATTTCTTACTCTCTGGTTTATCCTGTTTGAATTTCACGGGCCGAGGGAATTGGAAAGGGCTTTTTTTTTTTTAAAACACCTTTGCCACATTAGTGGGCAATATTAAATTTGAAAGAAAAGAAAGTTGTTGCATTTATATCGCATCTTTCACATCCTCAGGGCGTCCCAAAGTACTTCACAGCCAAATAGTTACTTTTGAACTGTAGTCACCTTTGCAACGTAGGGAAATTCAGCAGCAAATTTGCACACAGCACGGGCCCACAAACAGCAATGAAATGAAAGATCAGATAATCTGTTTTTGGCAGTGTTGGCCGAGGAGGAATGTCAGACAGGACAGTGGGAGAACCCCCAGCTCTTCTTTCAATGGTGTCACAAGATCTTTTGCATCCACCCAAACAGGCAGACGTGGCCTCAGATTAGCATGCCATTTGAAAGACCTCACCATGGACAATGCAGCACTCCCTGCAGTATTACAATCAAATGTCAGTCTAGGCCATATGCTCAAGTCCTGGAGTGGGACTTGGAGCTTCAACCTTCCAACTCTGAACACCATGAACTGTTAAGAGCAGCAACCAGAGGTGTGCAAATTAATGGAAACATTGACATCAACTTTATACAGGGCCCTGAGGTTGTTAACTGGAGGGATCAATTTGACAGTGTACATAATGATTGATGACCGTAGCCAATGTAGACCATACTGCACATCTGCACAGCCACAGTAAATAACATTTGTTAAATGTCTCAATGTAATATGCAGTTCTGATGTGCAGTTAAGAGTAGAACTACATTAGTTTGTTATAAGTGTAGATTTAGTTACAGACAGATTTCTTTTTTTAAAAAGCTCCAAACTCTTCACAAACTAGAACAGAGAATAAACAGCGCACTTTCACATGGGAATAGAGGAGAAATGTTTTGGGAGACGTGCTCTACAATGAACTGCATCCAGTTCTATTCCTGGGAAACTTTGTTTTTCCTCAAGAAAAAAAAAATCTCACTCCTTACTAATTTGTTCCACCCCTCCACCCACCAGTGTTTCTCACATGAATGACCCGTTTCCTATCCTAGTCTGTTTCTTCCCCCCCCCCCCCCCCCCCCACTGGAGTTAATTCTTTAAAGTCTCTGATATACCTATTCGCCACCTAATGTACATCTTGCTTAACTGAGGGACAGAGATTACACAATAGCAACCTGGTGCAAAGAACCTTGGATTTCTCTCTCCTCTTCTCTCTCCCCCCACCCCCTTCCTCCCAGGACCACGAGGGGGAAAACATCTTGGTTATTCTAATTACTTTTCCCAATAGCCCAGCTGGAATTGAAAATGCATGGGAAGCTCAATCTGCTGTCGTCCTACTCTATTACATGGGCACTCAGCTGGCCAGCTATGTCCCAGTAAATGCATTGGTACAACAATCTTTACTGAGTATCAATGGTCAATCTTATTCGACTGAAACTGCATCAGTGCAAGTATCAAACAGCAGAGAAATGATGTTAAAACTTTAATTCAAGTTCCACAAGTTGCCGATGTGCTAGAAATCTGGAAGCTGCCAAAGAAGTGGAGAGATTGGATCCATTTCACCGTCACTGCGCTACATTGCACCGAAACAGCAGCACAACCAACATATCAAGCCTGCAGGACAGGAAGTGGCTACTCTATGGAAAAATGTGTGAGGGGAAAGAAAAAGTGCATATTCCCAGCACATGATGACTCTCGGAGATAAATGCACTGAAAAATAGAACTATATAAACAAATATGAAATTCTACTCCCAGAAATAACAGACAATAGGTCACAGTGTGCACTTCCAACTTCAGTACGACACACCAAGCTACAGGGTAGTGTTCCAGTAACGTCACTCAGAAATAAAACAACATTGCACAGTAAAGTCAGTCTCCCCCACACAGTAAACCACAGCCATGTAATAAATTAACATTTCTGTCCAATTCATTCAAGCAGTTTTGCACACTACACAATAATTCTGAAGTTTCATGTTGCCTCAACACCAGGAAGTGGAGGTGCTCCAGCCAGCAATGTTCAACACTCTCAGTGCATCTTAATATTACCTTTGCAAAACGTGCATTGATCCATTTTGTGAAGGTTTTCTTCTGTACATCATCATGTTCATCTGAAAAGGAAACAGAATGCAATAGGTTAGCAGTCATTCAAAACTAGTTCGTAAAGTCACGGGAACGAGAACACACAGTAAGCAGGTAATCTGCCATTACAATTCTGGGCTTCAAATTTCCAGAACCAATCCATCAATTTTTTTTTAATTTGCTAATTTCCTTCCCTTCGCTCCTCACACTGCTGATTCTTACTAGGATACTGTTCTTGGTGCTGGTTATCCTCCAGTATCTCAGAAAAATGCTCTTCTTGCTGTGCAAGGACAAAGCAGTGATCAACAGGCGTCTATTACCATCATGGAAGTCATCAGTCTAGATGGCCATGTCCTCATGCAAACTTCCCAATAAGAGCCACTTAAGATAAAGGAGCAGGAATAGGCCATGTGGCCCAATCAGTCTGCTCCGCCATTCAATAAGGTCATGGCTGAAGCATGTCTGTCCATGGCAGAGAAGGAGATGACAGAATCTCTGCACCCTACCTTAGAACCCTTTCAACAGCCCTAGGTTGACTATATAGTTTCTTAAAATTCAGTAGTTCTTAAAAATTAATGGAAGTGCAAGCAAAGCCTCTGGGGAACCGTGCCTGCCCAAGAGAGGGCATTATGTAAAAGCTAAATATTTTACACATATTAGGCAGCCTGCAGATCCAAGTAATCAAATCCTCAGGTCATTATATCACTTCTCGCCCCCATATCCTGGTGCAACTGATTTCTTTACCCCTCGGGCTCTAGCAGCTCTCCAGTTCCTTTCCCAAATGGCCATTCTTAATAGTCAAGAATCAACAGAGGGTCAACAAGCTGTGTCGAACAATCACATCCTGCACACTAAATTTGCTGCCACGTCACCTCGAACCGATCAGTAGCAGACACGTACAAAAACAGGACAGCAACGTTTTGCTCTCTTTCTCCCATGACCAGATACACATCTAGCTGTAAGTTTCTAGTTTGTTATAGCAAACATCCCAGAGCAGGATGATACATTAATGATGAACGGTTAGTGCAAAAACCAGGTTCAGAACTTTGTCACTGGTTTAACTTGTAAAATATTTTCCAATCTGCAATTTCCTGGTCGAAGTTAATGGGCACAATAGCAACTTATTAACTCTCGTGTGACCGTAATCCTCCATCCAAACATGAGCAAAAAAAACTGTTACTATTCATGGTTCAGATGGCAAACTGCACTGTAACAATGAAAATCCATTTCCGGGATTCTATACAGAGTACATAAATAATAAGGGAAATGGATCTTCAAATCATCATGAACTCAAAACGATTGTCTGAAAGTTTGGAAATTCGGTGGAACATCTTCTGGAAGAACGAAACCTGATTTTTATGCAAGAACAGTTCTGCATGTCAAACAGGAATGGACCTGGGCAACGTTAGTATCAGAAGGTCCATTTCAGCTCATCACTCAGGGTGGCTGCACTGACACATTCCACAGGTGTGATCTTTTACAAGATATTAAGAGCGCAAACAAGAAAAAGAAAGGAAAAATATGCATTTATAAAGTGCCATTCATGATCTCAGCACTTCAGAGAATGAAGTACCTTTTGAAGTGTAATCACTGTTATAATGTAGAAAGGACTCACATTCTAAGCTCATAGAAACATAGAAATCTCCAGCGCAGAAGACGGCCATTTCGGCCCATCGTGTCCACGCCGGCCAACAAAGAGTCACACGGACCTTGGTCAGCAGCCCTAAAAGTTACATATAAACCTATGAACAATGACAGAAATGCAAAGAGCACCCAGCCCAATTAGTCCGCCTCACGCAACTACGACACCCCTTATACTACATTCTACATTCCACCCCAACCGGAGCCATGTGATCATCTGGGAGAGGCAAAAACCAGATTAAAAACCCAGGCCAATTTAGGGAGAAAAAATCTGGGAAAATTCCTCTCCGACTCATCCAGGCAATCGAAACTAGTCCAGATGATCACGTTGGCCGTATTCTATTCCCTGCAGTGCTTACCATTGCATCTGCACCGTCCAATAAACGGTCATCCAGTCTAATCCCAACTACCAGCTCGAGGTCCGTAATCCTGCAGGTTACTGCATTTTAAGTGCCCATCCAACCATCTCTTAAAAGTGCCGAGTTTCTGCATCCACCACTCTTCCAGGCAGTGAGTTCCAGATCTCCACAACCCTCTGCGTAAAGAAGCCCCTCCTCAAATCCCCTCTAAACCTTGCACCAACCACCTTATGCCCCTCATAATAGACCCCTCCATCAATGGAAATAGGCCCTTACTAGCCACTATGTCCAGGCCCCTCAATATTTTGTACACCTTAATGAGGTCACCTCTCAACCTCCTCTGTTCCAATGAGAACAAACCCAGCCTATCCAATCTGTCCTCATAACAAAGATTCTCCATTCCAGGCAGCATCCTAGTAAATCTCCTCTGCACCCTCTCTAGTGCAATCACGTCCTTCCTATAATACGGCGACCAGAACTGCACGCAATACTCCAGCTGTGGCCTAACCAAAGTATTATACAATTTAAGCATAACCTCCCTGCTCTTATATTCTATGCCTCGGCCAATAAAGGCAAGCATTCCGTATGCCGCCTTAACCACCTGGCCTGCTACTTTCAGGGATCTATGGACAAGCACTCCAAGGTCCCTTTCATCATCTACACTATTAAGTGGCTTACCACCTAATGTGAACACCCTTTCCTTATTAGCCCTCCCAAAGTGCATCACCTCACACTTCTCTGAATTAAATTCCATTTACCACTGCTCTGCCCACCTGACCAGTAGATTGATATCCTCCTGCAGCCCGTGACTTTCCTCTTCATTATCAACCACACAGCCAATTTTAGCGTCGTCTGCAAACTTCTTAATCATACTCCCTAAATCAAAACAAAATCATTGATATATACCACAAAAAGCAAGGGACCCAGTACTGAGGCCCTGTGGAACCACACTGGAAAAATCCTTCCAGTCACGAAAACATCCTCAATCCTTTGCTTCCTATCTCCAATGCAATTTTGGATCCAACTTGCCACTTTGCCCTGTATCCCATGGGCTTTAACCTTCATGACCAGTCTATTATGTGGGCCCTTATCAAAAGCTTTGCTAAAGTCCATATACACTACATCGAACGCACTACCCTCATCGACCCTCTTGGTTACCTGCTCAAAAAATTTAATCAGGTTAGTCAGACACGATCTTCCCTTAAATCCGTGCTGACTGTTCCTAATTAATCCTTGCCTTTCCAAATGCAGATTTATCCTATCTTTCAGGATTTTTTCCAATAATTTTCCCAGGAGAGAAGGGGGTGGCGGGGGAAGCAGAGGGGGGGGGGGGTGGCGGGGGAAGCAGAGGGGGGGGGTGGCGGGGAAGAGGGGAGAGGAGAGGGGGGAAGAGAGGAGAGGGGGAGAGAGAGGGGATGGGGTGGGGAAGAGAGCCGGAGCGGGACCTGAACGGGAGAGAGGGAGGTGGGTGGGTGGGGGGGGGGGGGGCGGGGAGCTGAAGCTGAAGAGGAGGGAGGCCCGAATCCGATCTTCGCCGCCCCGGTGAGCCTATTCGGCCAGGGCTCGGGGCAGCGTGCTTCAGGCCCCTCCCACGCAGCCTAGGGGGCCTGGAGCTACTGCACACGCGCGCATGTGCAGAGATCGCTGCACTGTTTTCAGCGCTGGGGCCTGGCTCCGCGCCACGCCGAGCACGAAGACGTCCTGAAGAGCTCACAGAATCACAAGGTAAGTTTTCGGCGCCCTTTTTTTTCCAGAAAGTCGGCGTACCTTATCGAGATGCGCCGTTTTTCCAGAGGCCAGAAACTTGGGCCCAATATATTTATAGAACATCTGAGGGTTTTCCTTAATTTTACTGGCCAAGAATTTCTCGTGCTCGCTCTTAGCATTCCTAATATCCTTTTTAATTTTACCTCTTAACTTTCTATATTCCTCTAAAGATTCTATAGTATTTAGCTGTTGATATCTGACATAAGCAGCCTTTTTTTTTTCCTTAATCCTCCCCGTAAGTCCCTCGACATCCATTATGCTATTACAAGCAACAAAAATACAATCATGCCCGGAAGAGGTGCATCATTTTAAACACTTAAACCAGAACATGGATTTATGGATGGACAGGTTATGCTCTGTCCAGTCTCTGCTCCGCTCCAAGGCCTGAATTTGCTTACTCCCAAGCCCTCAGTGCCAGCTGTGCTTCCCTTCCATCTTACGTAAGAACATAAGAATTTGGAGGTGGTCACCTGGCTCATCGAGCCTGCTCCGTCATTTAATAAGATCATGGCTGATCTGATCATGGACTCAGCTCCACTTCCCTGCCCGCTCCCCATAACCCTTTATTTCCTTATTGCTCAAAAATCTGTTTATTTCCACCTTAAATATATTCAATGGCTCAGCCCCCACAGCTCTCTAAGGCAGAGAATTCCATAGATTTACAACCCTCAGAGAAGAAATTCCTCCATCTTAGTTTTATTCTGAGACTATGTCCCCTAGTTTTAGTTTCCCCTATGAGTGGAAATATTCTCTCTACATCCACCTTCTCTAGCCCACTCATTATCAATATGTTTCAATAAGATCACTCTCATTCTTCTGAACTCCAATGTGTATAGGCCCAACCTACTCAACCTATCTTCATAAGTCAACCCCCTCATCGCTGGATCAACCTAGTGAACCTTCTCTGAACAGCCTCCAAAGCAAGTATATCCTTCCTTAAATACGGAGTCCAAAACTATACACAGTACTCCAGATGTGGCCTCACCACTGTATAGTTGTAGCAGGACTTCTCTGCTTTTATACTCTCACCCCCTTGCAATAAAGGCCAATATTCCATTTTCCTTCCTGATTACTTGCTGTACCTGCATACTCACTTTTTGTGTTACGCGCACAAGGATCCCCAGGTCCCTATGTACTGCAATATTTCACAATTTTTCTCCATTTAAATTATAATTTGCTTTTCTGCATAAGTGGATAACCTCACATTTTCCCATATTATACTCCATCTGCCAAATTTTTGCCCACTCACCAAGTCTGTCTATATCCCTTTGCAGATTTTTTGAGTCCTCCTCACAATTAGCTTTCCCACCCATCTTTGTATCATCAGCAAACTTTGCAACATTACACTCAGTCGCTTCATCCAAGTCATATGTGTATATTATAAATAGTTGAGGCCCCAGCACTGATCCCAGTGGCACTACACTAGTTACTGCTTGCCAACTGGAAAATGACACATTTATCCCGACTCTGTTTTCAGTTAGTCAATACTCTACCCATGCTAATATATTACCCCCAAACTGGTGAACTTTTATCTTGTATAGTAACCTTTTACGTGGCACTTTATCGAATGCCTTCTGAGCCAATATCGTTCCTCACTAATGCACTGACCTCATCCTTTATTAACAGTGCTACCCCACCTCCTTTTCCTTTCTGTCTGTCCTTCCAAATGGTCAAAATACTCCTTAATATTTAGTTCCTAGTCCAGGTCACCTTGCAACCACGTCTCTGTAATGGCTATCAGATCATACCCATTTGTATCTATTTGTGCGTCAACTCATCTATTTTGTTACGAATGCTACGAATCTTCTCCAGTCCGTCCTGCCTCTAGCTCCAGCTCTGCTTCCATCTTTCTTTGCAATACTTTCAGAAGCATTCCACGCTCCTCAACCCCATATTCCAATTACCACCACCATGCTCCTCTCCCCAGCCTCGCACCAAGCCATCCAATATTGTTCACTTGCTTCACCTGCTCTCGCTATAATCCCACTGCCTCACCCAACACACCGTAGATCCCACCTGGGTGCCACTACCTTTCTACCTCACCAAGTCCCCAACACCTTCCTCCCTCCCCCAGCCTTGTACCCCAATGCATCCAACTTGCTGTCAGCCCCATGATCTAGATTCCCAGGTTCTCTCAGCAGTGCATGTTGTAGCAGCTCCTGAACATACCAATGCAAGAGAGCTGACTCTGGATCTAATGCAACTAGATGATCATACCAGCCCTCCCTTCCTCTCCTGCTCCCAAAATTCTGTGTCACCTATGCATCTTACAGCATTCTCCAACTTCAGAATTCTACTCACTCAGTCCCATTATCCACCTCCAACATGTCGGTTGCATTTTGCAGTGTTCTACAGATGTTAAAAGCTGCAAATGGAATCAATCAGTAAAGCTGCACATACAAGAGGCATAATGGAGAGACTTAAAGAAAACACGAGCACAGAGAGAGAGACATACAAGAAAGTGTGGGAGAGAAAAAGTGGAAACTAAGATAAGAAGCCACTAAATAGTATTAGAAAATGAAACACAAGAGACTGCTACAACCAGAGAAAATGTTGTTGTCTATGAGCATTGGAACAGGATTCTAACTGGTCAATCTAATATTTTATTTATAGTCACAACTGAAGTCATCATCCAACACAACCGCATCATCTTGAGTGTCAGAGCTCCAAAAGTAAGTAAATTACAATCACTGCAATCAGCTTGATATGCAGGACAGCCACTAGAGTTAAAACACAAATATGAAACAGAGAAATTGAATACTGATGAAAGTTTACTTTTACACTAGAAAGGGAGACGCGTTTTAAATTGATGAATGTATTATGGTGTTTAATAATGATGTCCAATAATAGGTTTCAGTGAAAGGAGACACATTTTAACTAGTGAATACCACCAACATCTTGTCATCTAGTATTTGCTCTGTCTTTAGACTTTTCAAAGACTACAGCAGAAGTTAAATTTTGCTGGCATGCCCAAGTACTCTGCTTAATTAAAACTGTCAAAAGGGTCAACCTTTGTAGCCTCAGGTTTTCTAGCCTTTTTTATCATCTGCTGTGCAGGAATTTGGGAACAAAGGGAGGAATTAGCTAGAGGCTTTTCAGAGAAAGGAGCAGAGGGATAAAGGATCAGAGATTTAATAAATTCAAGAATGTCCACAAGCATGTTTTCAAAGCTCCAGACTGTTATCTAATTTTAATATGCCTCATACCAGCAAGATACAAACACACCATGTCGAGCTAGGCAGCTCAACAATTCCAAATGATTGCTGCAAGAAAATGCCCAGCCTGTGCAGAAACAAAACCAATCCACATCTGACCACCTTAAAGTGTGCCGTCATTGAGTAGCGACAAGCCTATGAAAAATTTATTCAAGAAAATAAACCAGCTAAGTTTACAGAAAATTAATTTTACTCTCAACTACAGCAAATTCAATCTTTCACTACATAACATTTAAAATAAGAGTTGTCATCCCACAGCAATTTGGCTCAACAGGAAAGAATAGTAGTCCCATTCAACAGTTGCTTCTGCGACCAGCAGATTGCGTTGCGAGAAAGAATGGTCTCACCGGGTATTCAAACACAGGAACTACACCCCACCATGGAAACCCCACATCCTACCGACGCACACAGCATTCTCAAAACTACTACTCTTAACATCGGTGTTTCACCAACTGCAAATTTTTAAGGTAGAATTTTAAGGTAGAAGTTTGCTTAGGGATTGCTTAGGATAGCAGATATGGCATACTAGATTTATTCACTATATTGTACATTTTATATAGAAATGTTGAGTTAAATCGTATGTAGTGTATAGAATGCAGCACTGAGATTATGCAAATTATATTATGTACTTTTTAATTTAGCATAGCTTTAATTAATATAAAGGCTGATTTGGCAGCCAATGAAAAATCTAGATTGTGAAGGTCAACATAATATGAAGTGACCAAATCAGCCTTTTAATTACAATGTATATTACACCTCCACTGAAGTTCTTGCCACTGCTGAGTAAATGCAGTTTATTTCCTGTTAACCTGGGGCGGGAGTGGGGGGAGGAGAGAGAAGAGACCTTCGGAATATCAGGACTAATTGTGTCTGCAAATAGGCAAAGTTAGCTCACAGTTCCTCAGCCAACACCCACAAAATGGCAGACAGGGTGCAGCTTTATTAGTTAAAACTGCAGCCAGGAATTTCCTGCAACAGCGGTATTGGCATCGATCATCGTAATTTAGACAGTTGTGAGTCCTGATCCTCCAGTGGTGAAATTACACCAAAATTTACGAGAGAACTGCCCCGCAGTGAGCATAGCAGCGAATCAGATGGGGCGCAGCCAATGGCCAATTCTAGGACAGTGGCAGTAACACAGAGACGGTCTCTCGTCTCTTTAATGGTCACTTTGGTAAGGGCAAATCAACAAGCCAATCTCCTGTCAATGAAAAATATCTTTTGAAATGAAAACTTCAGTTTATATCCCTGTTAGGAAAGCACACATCTCCAAATCACAATCAGTAACTGATGATTTATTTTTGATATATTTTCCAAGTTTCATGTAAACATAGGAGCACAATATTTTGAATACTCTATTTTGTTTCGGTTGAAAAAAATTCTACCTTAAAAAAATCTTAACACAGCAGGGCAGACAGATAGACAGACATGGTCTTTTCATAACATTGGAGGGAACAACGTGCGGTGGCATGCCACTTCAGGGAGCAGCATGTGCTACTGCAGAAGGGCGATGGCTGTGAAGAGGGCGACTGGACTTGACGTCAGCCAAATCCAAGTTGCTGATTGGTGTGTGGGCAGGTACAGCAGGAGCGGCGAAGTCGGGGTGAAGGAGCGGCGATATCAGGGTGAAGGAGCGGCAAGAGTGCACAGAGGCACGCGATCGGGGCCTAGAAGAGGTGAGGGCCCAGGGGCACCACGGGCCAGCCCACACTGCGATGTGTGAGCGCACTAGGTCCGTGCAGCAGAGCTGGTCTCCAGTCGTCTTGGTTAATCCTTGCCACTGGACCAAGACCTAGCTCTGTCAAGCCCGTGTGGTGGCTGGTGTGCAACGGTCACCACACGTTAAAAAAATCCACGCACAGGCATCTTCTACCCTTCAAGATATAGTTCAGGACGTGGAATATTAGGTCCTTCATTGAAACACCTGTGAACTCATCCCTTTTTGGCATGGAAGCAAGTCATCCTCGTTTCGAGGGACTGCCTATGATGATGAAAGCTGTCAAATTGCCTTTGTATTTATAACTGACATTATTGGCATTATTCTCGTCACCATTATTAAGCATCAGTTGAAGTCCTGGTGGGGGATTCTGAGCCACATCATTAACCAGATTGCGTTCCACGTTTTGCATGGTAAATAATGCCAGATTATTCAGTTAACATAATATGTAATATTTAATTAACCTGGGGGTTCAGTGAGGTTTTACATTGTGTTTTGGCTACTAACCTGAAGTCGAACCTAGTTGTACTTTCTAATTTCCACATTAGTCCCAGACATGAACAGATGAGAAACTTAGAAAGTGTTTCATAATTAGAGAGTGGTACTATTGAGGTAAGCAGGAGACAAATCTATATAACTATCCTTAATACTAAGCATCATTACTACTACCAGAAAGCAGCTGTTACAATCATTTTTCTATCAAAATAAGTCTCAGAATGCTGCCTCTATTTGTGTATCTGTCATCAATCCATAGCTGATAAAATTTGTGACTATAGCCTAAAGTTAATATTTGAACAGTACTGAGAGAAAGTCTTCAGCCAGTTACTTTCAAGTGAATAATGAAATTCCCGAGGATGGAATGCAAGCAGAAAGGAAAGTCTTAAAGCCAACGGGAGTCTCCATGACAAGGGAAACTTCTCATTCTAAAGTATAAAAAGTGTATTTCACTTTTACACCCTTGAACATGCCCATCTGAATTATTGGAGAAAATAACACATTCCTAAGATTATGCCAATCATACTGAGCCCACGAATGCCATTCTGTAACCATCTAAGTAGCAGCGGCAATCACAGTAATGTTAATTCGCAATTGCTGTTAATTATAATGGGGACGGATATTCGACAATTAACCAGTCAACTGTTTCGGCAAGGGAAACTGCGGAGCAGTACAGAAATCGCAAGAAATGTTCATGGTCACAAAATTTGAAGCGAAAGAAAGAAATAAAGGGAAAAAAGGGAGAGGAAATGGAAGGAAGGGGACACAAGATCATGTTCATTTTAGGTAAAATTATGTTTTAGATAATTAGTCTTTTAATGTCGTTGAAGTGATGAACTATTTCCTGGTGTTTCAATAGCTTTAATGCACCAATGTTCATGTTAGCAATGTAGTGCATGAGCTGAAAAACAAAAATCAATCAGCCCAGTGTCATAGCAAAAAGCCCACGGGTTAAATCCTAGGAAAATAATTTACTGGAGTGTTTTTATTTAGGGGAGCGGCCGTAACTCAACCTGTAGGTCAGTAGGAAAGGTACTGTACAAACAAATCGTTCTTTACTCTCACAGACCAGCCTCTTCTCTCTAACGCACTCTCAGCACAAGGGACTAAAAGCCAATGTTTGAGCCCATCTGATAAGGAAGGCACCAGAACTCAAAACACTGCAGAACAAATGAGCAGTGCCTCCCATGGGCACTTTTTCATTCTTCAAAGTGTAAGATGTGCCTGCATTCATAAAGTCAACAGGAAACTCGCTGTGGCCAAGAGAAATAGAGATCCCAGAAGTCTTTTCATGCACTTCACAACAGATTTTTTGGCAAGCATCTGCAGCTGCCAAATAAATGTAAACTGTATCACTGTGTTACTGAAGCTGGGCCAATTACCCTTGAACACATTTTTCCCCTGGAATTTCATGCCGTAGGTGTGTCACTTGCTATTTGGCTTCGGTGTTTGGAGGAATACCAAAATATTGAATCAACATGAACTGGATAGTTAACACCAACCACATAACCTCACAAATTACCGTACAGGACAGCATTCAGCCCATCGGGCCTGTGCTAGTAATGTCTCTTCCACTGGAACTATCTACTTTAATCACAGTTCCCTGTATCCTTTCACATGTCCTTTTGAAATCCTTATCCAGTAACCTTTTAAATATTGTCTCTGCCTCAAGAGCCTCCTGTAGTAAAGCATTCGATGTTCTAAAAAACCCCCGTGAAAACATGTTTCTACATACTTGACAAAAAAAATCTCCTGGTCTCTTAATTTTGTGTTTTCAAAAGGTGATGCAAATATGAGCCACTACATATCTGAGCCCAATCTCATCACCACAGGGTCCACATGCTCACTTGCAGCTGGGGCCACTGGATATTCATCAAGAGCTAGAACCCAGGCCATTTTTCCCCTCCTGAACTGGGGGTCACAGACGCCGACGTAATGTTTTAAATCAGACGTTAAATAGCTTGAACACATGCAAGCATCTACCAGTTACATAACTCGGTTTCATTGATGCAGTATGGAACATGCTCAGTAGCAATAAATGCTGCAATAGATCCAATAGATTTGTGAACCTCACCCTCAGGTCAGAAGATCTCACTCATACCAGTTCCTCTCTGGTGTAAGCATGCAGACACTATGACCTCAATTTTGGCCCAGCCCATTTTTCAGTGCACTTACCGGAATTGCGCCACTTTTCTCTGTTCCAAAGTGCGCCAAAAAATTTCCTTCCCACTTTGGCCACTTCCCTGTAGTCATGCTGCGTGGCCAGTCGAGTCGGGGGTGGAGTCAGCGTTATGCACCGAAACGTCTGCACATGCGCAGTGGAGTCCACTGGTAATGTCCGCGCATGCGCAGTAGCTCCTCGCTCCCAGCCTCTCCGTGTGCTTGCTGCAGCCACTCTGTGGGACCTGATGCCGGCCAATTGAATCACTCCCACCCCTAGCCCAGGCGAGTGGCCTCCCAGTGTGATTTCTAAGAGATCAATCGCACCAAGAAGCCACTCGGCCTGGGCTAGGGGCGGGCCGGAGGACTGATAGAAATCATCGGCAGGCAAGAGCACTATCAGTCCTCCAGCCCGCCCCTAGCCCAGGCCGAACGGCCTCCCGCACCGGCCGGCCCGCTGCCTTCCCGGGCCAAGTTTGAAGATGAAGGTAAGACTTACTTCAATTTTTTATTCCTTATTGAATTCTTATTACTTTTTGTTTGCAAGGTTTGGTGGTTTGTAAGGCTTGGTGGTTTAGGTGCAGGCAGATCGTCTCCACTTCCCACCCCTATCCCAGGCTGAATGGCCTCTGATGTACCGACTTGCGCCGATTTCTTTAACTCGCCCCAAGGGTTTTTTGAAGTGGCCACATATGCTGGCCTAAGTAGATTTGGAGTAACTATTAGCTGGCCAAAGTTGCCTGAATGGGCAGAACTGGTGTAGGTGGCTGGTAACACCCCCTTTTGAGAAAAAAAAACTAAACTAAAAAAATCGTAACTAACTCAGTTACAGTGGTACAAATTAATTGAGGAAAATGGGGATTTTTAAGTTACGCCAGAAAAACGAAGTTACTCAAAAAAAAAAACGGAGCAACTCCTGGCCAAAATTGAGCCCTATGAAACCATTACTGCTATCCCACCAGCCTCTGCAGTTTCCCCTGGCAACCACAACCAGTCAATTTGCACTGCAACATTCACTGAGCACCTGTTCATATTGCAGAACCGCTTCAGTATTATGCCAGAGCTACACTTGCACTGCAGGTACATTCCGAGCCCTTCACATTAACACAAAAACAACAGCACATCCCCTTGAGGACTCAGCAAGGTTAGCCGCAAGTAGATGAGCCATACAGAACAGGCAGGAGCCTCACTTTGTGCCAACTGAACTAGTCAGCTGGTGTGGCAACAGGGGTGCTACAATTGTTCTCAGGGGCCCCCAGTTAGAGAGGGAAAAGTCATCCAGTGTTCCAAGAACCCTTGCACAAGTTGCACGTGTGAATACTGCGAAAAGGTAGGACCAGGATTAGCCGTGATGTTGCACGAGGCTTGGTCCATAAATGTGACCACGGGTCACAGACATAAAACCTTGCTCTAAAAAGTTGATAATTTTTTCCCCTTCCCCAAAAAGTGACAAAAAAAATACATTTTTAAATTTTGGCCTCAACTGCAGGAAGCTGCTTGGCTGACCTTTACTGACCAAGCAGCCCACCCGCAGCCAGTAAAAATCAGTGGTTAGAACATTCAAAATCACGACTGGCTCGATGAGCCTGAGAAAACCTCTTCTCAATGTGATTCTGCATTCCTTACACTGGATCTTTTCCTGGGATAGCTAAGCTGGACTACACCAGAAAAACAGACTGTGTAAACTGATAACTTCAGACTATTCTGCTTCTCAGAATATGCTTTCTTCTCCATCAACAGAGTCTTAGCTTGAACTGCCATCCAACAAAGCTGCCTTTCACTTCAGGGATCTTTCCAGTGACAGGTATCAGCCTCAGGACAAGTCCACGCACCAAGAAGCACTAAGTGTGGTACGTATTTATTTCATATGAAAGGTGCATTTCCCTACACTGGGCTCAAGTTTCAGACCCCCGCTAGAACGGCGCACATCCGGGAGGCCCGCCTAATTTGTGGAACAGAAATTGCGCCGAATACTTACCTCGGATATAGGTCGGGCCGTTTCCAGCTCGGCGAGGCGCAGCAGGAGCTGCTGGGGGCGGAGCTACAGACCTGCGCCAAAGAGTGCCAGCAGCTGCGCGCGTGCGCAGTAGCTCCTGGCCCTCCCAGCGTTTACTGTCTCCGGGCGATGACCCTATCCCTGGCCGAAGGGATGTCACCCCTATCCTGGGCCGAGTAGCCTGACTGCCCTTACCTCTTCTGCGACAGGGCCCGCCCAAAGGCATCTCCTGGGGGCAGGCCCCGCCCAAACTCCTTGTTGGCGGGGGGGATCCGCCCGACCAGCATCTCCTTGGGGACGGGCCCCGCCCGAACTCGGCGGCGGCGGGGGAGCCCGCCTGACCGGCATCTCCTCGGGGGCGGGCTCCATCCGAGCAATTCTTCAGCAGGCTGTTGGAGGGCTCCCGGTGCTGATAAGTAGAAACTTTATTTTTTATTTATTGATTGATTTTTTAAATTATTTTTTTTATTTTTTATTTAATTGATTTATTGGTTGATTTATTGATATTATTTATTATTGATGATGGCTCTTTATTGGTAAAAGTGTTTAATGCTTGTAAAATCCCCTAACTTCCCTCCCCCCATCTCTCGCTACCTTCACCTAATTTATAAAGTGTAGGGGTAGGCAAGGTTTTTCTGTGCGTACAAAAATCGACACTTACTCCATTCTAAGTTAGTTTGGAGTAACTTTTCGCTGCCTAAATTTGCAAAACAGGCGTAAGTGGCTGGTAACGCCTCCCTTTGGGAAAAAAAACCTGTACTAAAACAAAACTATTTTAACAAACTAGAACTGGAGCAAACTAAATGCCGAGAATTACAATTTCTAAGATACTCCATACTAGACTAGTTGCTCCAAAAAAATAGGAGCAACTCCAGCCGAAACATGGACCCACTGAGCTCAAGTTTCGGCCTGAGTTGCTCCTATTTTTTTTGGAGCAACTAGTTTAGAATGGACCATGTTAGAAATTGCAATTCTTGGCATTTAGTTTGCTCCAGTTCTAGTCAGTTAGAATAGTTCCATTTTAGAACAGAATTTTTTTTTCCCAAAAGGGGGCGTGTCCAGCCACTTACGCCTGTTTTGCAAATTTAGGCAGCGAAAAGTTACTCCAAACTAACTTAGAATGGAGTAAATGTCGATTTTTGTACGCACAGAAAAACCTTGCCTACACTTTATAAATTAGGTGTAGGGAACGAGAGATATGGTGGGGATGGGGGGGAAGTTTACAAGCATTAAACACTTCACTTTTACAAATAAAAAGCGATCAATAATAAATGATAAATCAATAACTCAATCAAAAAAATAAAATAAAATAAAATAAAAGTTTCTACTCACCTAGTGCAGTACACCGATAGCCCTCCAACAGCATGCTGGGATGGGACCCCCAGGAGATGCCAGTCAGGCGGGCCTCGCCGCCACCCAGGACTTCGGGCAGGCCCCGCTGCCGATGACACTTCGGGCGGGGCCCGCACCCAGCGATGATCGCCACCGCAGAGGACTTCGGGTGGGCCCCGCCCCCAGCGAGATGCCGGGCGGGCAGGCCCCGCCACCGACGAGGTAAGGGGTGTCAGACCACTCGGCCCGGGATAGGGGCGACGTCCCTTCGGCCAGGGATTGGGTCGTCACCCGGAGGCAGGACATACTGGGAGGGCCAGGAGCTACTGAGCATGCGCGCAGCTGCCGGCATGGTTTTTGTCACAGAGCTGTAGCTCCGCCCCCAGCAGCTCCTGCTGCGCGTGCCGAGCTGGAAACGGGCCTACAGATATCGGAGAACCTCAAGGTAAGTATTCAGCGCAATTTCTGTTCGACAAATTAGGCGGGCCTCTCCGATATGCGCTGTTCTCGCGGGAGTCCGAAACTTGAGCCCATTGAACTCATCCTTGTATAACTTTCATGGCTCTGAATCTTGGCACGACACTGTGTGGGTTCTCACTCTGCACAAACTATTGGGAATCCTATTTTGCAGTGTATGGTCTATTGGCAGACCCTTGCATTTCACAGCTGCTTCAACCTTGGATACGCTAGCCCTATTTAAGTGTCTGTCGTATTTTAAGATCTTTTGAACACTTGTTCCTCGGAAAGACTTTTGGGGAAAAAAAAGTTACCTTTAATTGTGTTTTAAAGTATAGTGTTTGAGCAAGTTTTAAAAAGGCTTGGAGACGATAGGTGGTTAAGGTGCTGATGAGCCAGCTTTAAGGTTGTTTCCCCATAAACTGTAAATAGTAATCATTAGCTTATATCAATGGAAAACATTTCACACCCATTGTGCTGGATTCTTTGATCCTTTCTGCCTGTGAACAGAGGAAGATAAAACGAAGACAGACATTGGCAGTCAGGTGCAGAAAAGGTGCAAAGGCGTTCAAGATTTATAACAAAGTTGCAAGGCAGTAAGGCCTGGGGAAGGCTGCAAGGCGAGAACACAGGTGGTAGTCAAAAATTATTCAGTTTAAGTCAAGCAATCCGTGTTCATTATTTTTTATTATTGCACGAGGACAAGTTGCTCTGATCGAAAGTGAATCTGATCCTCACTGCTCTGTATGTTCACATGCTGTGAAATAAAGCAGCTTTATGACGTATCTGGCCTCATCTCACCAAGTATTCACAGCCTGCCGTCAGAAAGATTGAAGCAATACATGAGAAAGACACAAATATCGAGTTCAGATCACAAGGGGGATACTATTTTTAAAACCTGGGTTACACCTGAGCTATGGGAAATGGTCCATGTTGTCCAAGGCCTCGTCATGGATCTTGATAATCGGTACTGTGTGGCGGGGGCAGAGTGATAGAGAATCTTTGTTTTACTGATAACATAAGAAATAGGAACAGGAGTAAGCCATACGGCCCCTCGAGCCTGCTCCGCCATTCAATAAGATCATGGCTGATCTGATCATGGACTCAGCTCCACTTCCCCGCCCGCTCCCCATAACCCCTTATCGTTTAAGAAACTGTCTACTTCTGTCTTAAATTTATTCAATGTCCCAACTTCCACAGCTCTCTAAGGCAGCGAATTCCACAGATTTACAACCCTCAAATAAATTTCTCCTCATCTGTGTTTTAAATGGGCGGCCCCTTATTCGAAGATCATGCCCTCTAGTTCTAGTCTCCCCCATCAGTGGAAACATCCTCTCTGCATCCACTTTATCAAGCCTCCTCAATCTTACACGTTTCAATAAGATCACACCTCATTCTTCTGAATTCCAATGAGTAAAGGCTCAACCTACTCAACCTTTCCTCATAAGTCAACCCCCTCATCTCCGGAATCAACCAAGTGATCCTTCTCTGAACTGCCTCCAAAGTCAGTATATCCTTTCGTAAATATGGAAACCAAAACTGCACGCAGTATTCCACGTGTGGCCTCACCAATACCTTGTATAGCTGTAGCAAGACTTCCCTGCTTTTATACTCCATCCCCTTTACAATAAAGGCTAAGATACCATTGGCTTTCCTGATCACTTGCCGTACCTGCATACTATCCTTTTGTGTTTCATGTACAAGTACCCCCAGGTCCCGCTGTACTGCGGCACTTTGCAATCTTTCTCCATTTAAATGATAACTTGCTCTTCCAATTTTTTCTACCAAAGTGCATGACCTCACATTTTCCAACATTATACGCCATCTACCAAATTTTTGGCCACTCACTTAGCCTGTCCATGTCCTTTTGCAGATTTTTTGTGTCCTCCTCACACATTGCTTTTCCTCTCATCTTTGTATCGTCAGCGAACTTGGCTATGTTACACTCGGTTCCTTCTTCCAAGTCATTAATATAGATTGTAAAGAGTTGGGGTCCCAGCACTGATCCCTGCGGCACCCCACTAGTTACTCATTGCCAACCAGAGAATGAACCATTTATCCCGACTCTCTGTTCTCTGTTAGTTAGCCAATCCTCTATCCATGCTAATATATTACTCCCAACCCAGTGAACTTTTATCTTGTGCAGTAACCTTTTATGTGGCACCTTGTCAAATGCCTTCTGGAAGTCCGAATACACCACATCCACTGGTTCCCCTTTATCCACCCTGTTCGTTATATCCTCAAAGAATTCCAGCAAATTTTTCAAATATGACTTCCCCTTCATAAATCCATGCTGACTCTGCCTGACCAAATTTTGCTTTTCCAAATGTCCTGCTACTGCTTCTTTAATAATGGACTCCAACATTTTCCCAACCACAGATGTTAGGCTAACTGGTCTATAGTTTCCTGCTTTTTGTCTGCCTCCTTTTTTAAAAAATAGGGAAGTTACATTTGCAGTTTTCCAATCTGCTGGGACCTCCCCAGAATCCAGGGAGTTTTGGTAAATTACAACCAATGCATCCACAATCCCTGCCGCTACTTCTCTTAAGACCCTAGAATGCAAGCCATCAGGTCCAGTGGATTTATCCGCCTTTAGTCCCATTATCTTACCGAGTACCAGTAGTGATTATGATTGTGTTAAGTTCCTCCCCCCCCCCCCCATAGCCCCTTGACTATCCACTGTCAGAATATTGTTAGTGTCCTCTATCGTAAAGACTGATACAAAATATTTGTTCAGAGTTTCTGCCATCTCCATGTTCCCCATTACTAATTCCCCAGTCTCGTCCTCTTAGAGACCAACATTTACTTTAGCCACTTTTCCTTTTTATATACCTATAGAAACTTACTATCTTTTTATATTTTGTGCTAGTTTACTTTCATAGTCTATCTTCCCTTTCTTAATCATTTTTTTAAGTCGTTCTTTGCTGGCTTTTAAAGGCTTCCCAGTCTTCTGTTCTCCCACTAGTTTTAGCCACTTTGTATGCCCTTGTTTTTAATTGGATACCGTCCTTCATTTCTTTAGCCACGATGACTATCTTTTCTCTTGCGCCCTTTCCTCCTCACTGGAATATATTTTTCTTGAGAGTTGTGAAATATCTCCTTAAATGTACACCACTGTTCATCAACCGTCCTACACTTTAATCTATTTTTCCAGTCCATTTTACCCAACTCTGTCCTCATACCTTCATAGTTTTCTTTATTTAAGCTTAGTACGCTAGTGAGAGATCCAACTTTCTCACCCTCCATCTGAATTTGAAATTCAACCATGCTATGATCACTCATTCCGAGGGGATCCTTTACTAGGAGAGTGTTTATTAATTCGGTCTCATTACACAGGGCCAGATCTAAGATAGCCTTCCCCCGGGTGGTTCCGTTACATACTGCTCAAGGAACCTGTCCCTTATGCATTGTATGAGCTCCTCAAGGGTATCCTGACCAATTTGATTTGTCCAATCAATATGGAGGTTAAAATCACCCATGATTATTGCTGCTCCCTTTTAGAAGTCCCCACTATTTCCTGGTTTGTGCTCCGACCAGAGTTGCTACTATTAGGGGGCCTATAGACCATTCCGTCAGTGACTTTTCCCCCTTATTATTCCTGATCTCCACCCAAACTGCTTCAAAATCCTGATCATTTGAGCCAATATCGTTTCTTACTATTGCAGTAATTCCATCCTTTATCAATAGAGCTACCCCACCGCCTTTTCCTTTGTCTGTCCTTCCAGATTGTCAAGTACCCCTGAATATTTAATTCCCAGTCCTGGTCACCTTGCAACCACGTCTCTGTAATGGCTATCAGATCATACCCATTTGTCTCAATTTGTGCCGTCAACTCATCTATTTTGTTACAAATGCTACATGCATTTAAACAAAGCGCCTTTAAGTTTGTTTTATTACCCCTTTTTTCCTGCTTGTTCCTCTCCTTCAAACTCACTTTATTTTTGCTTTCTGATCCCAGCTTTACTCCCCTCCCTATGAATCTATTTTCAGGTTCCCATCCCCCTGCCCCATACTCTCGTACGCTTCAGTGAAGGTGTTGACAATGGTTTGGAGTTCGACCTCCGTGTGCGCACAAACACAAGCGTTGCCTGCATAATGTAATTCAATGACAGAGGAGGGAACGACCTTGGATCTGGACTGGAGGCAACAGAGGTTGAACTGTAAATTAGCTTCACTCCAGCGGGGCGCTCATTGAAGGCGAGATAGAGCATTGCAGCAAGGATGATCAAGAAGAGTATTGGTGCGATGACACAGCCTTGCTTGACCCCGGTCCAGACGTGTATTGGGTCTGTAGTGGATCCGTTGGCAAGGATCACGGCTTGCATGTCATCTTGAAGCAGGCGTGGACCATTTCCCATCCTCGGGAGCCTACTGTCAACAAGGGCAGACGTCGATGATTAAATCCAACACCACCTTCAGTGTGCCAGTGCAGCCTTTGGTCGCCTGAGGAAGAGTGTGTTTTAAGATCAGGACCTCAAACCCGGCACCAAACTCATGGTCTACAGAGCAGTAGTGATCCCTGCCCTCCCAAATACTGCAAAGATATGGACCATGTACAGCAGGCACCTCAAAGCACTGGAGAAGTACCACCAACGCTGCCTCCGCAATATCCTGCAAATCCATTGGCAGGATAGGTGCACCAACGTCTGTGTTCTCGCTCAGGCCAACATCGAAGCATTGACCATGCTCAATCAACTCTGATGGACGGGCCACATAGTCGGCATGTCCAAAACTAGACTCCCAAAACAAGTGCTCTAATCAGAGCTCCAACACAGCAAGCGAGCCCCGGGTGGGAAGAGGAAATACTTCAAGGACACCCTCAAAGCTCCTTGAAACAGTGCAACATCCCTACCGACACCTGGGAATCCCTGGCCCAATACCGCTCAAAATGGAGGAGAGGTATCTGGAAAGGCAGCGAACACCTCAAGTCTCTTCACCGGGAGCACGCGAAAGCCAAGCGCAAACAATGGAAGGAGCGCACGACAACCCAAGCACCCCATCCACCCGTCCCTCCAACCCTGTGACAGAGACTGTCGGTCCCGCATTGGACTTAGTCACCTGAGAACTCAGTGTGGAAGCAAGTCATCCTCGACTCCGAGGGACTGCCTACACAATTGTATAGTTAGCTACTGGGCAGTATAGGCATACCTCAAAAGTTAAGGTGCTCAGACCACTTACAAGATGGACTAGCACTGCTGTACCTGAAACTAAATAAAAAGCAAGACCCTAAACTTGTAACAGTGTTTCCACCTTACCTTGTAACTCAGTAACTCCAACTTTGGTTGTCAACATCCAGCTCTCCAACGTTTGGTAAGTGTGACATTAATAGCCCTCGTTAGCTACAGAAACAATTGGTCCTCCTCAGTATTGTTCTCCAGCACTTGCTACTTTATCTCAGGACACAATGGTCTCCCCTACTGGTGATGTTACTCAGTGCCTTGGAAGACCATTTCTCATTATTGGTGACACTCCAATACCAGGGGAGTCGATGCATTCTTACTTGCGGCGGCATTTCAGCATTCTCTTACATCTCAAGGTCGAAAAAGACCTGGCTGCCTGGTATTTATTCAGCACCTATGCATACATTTCTCCTGGGATTCTTAACCCACTGCACTTAGTGACTTATTCAATCACACAACCCAACACCATGTTACTTGCCAAGCACCTCACTGGTGCTCTTTTGCTCTCAATCTCCCTCTTGGGAATTCTCGAGAACCTCCTGCTTTCTACTTGGCCTGATGCTCCAGTTAATAAATCTTCAATGAGTTAAGAACCGCCCAGCACATTACTTTCTCCTTCAAAGTTAAATCATTAATAAGTTATTTGCTCTGCAACCTTCTCACTGTTAAGTGTGCTGCAATTATGTAGTTTCATGAAGTTCATCCACTTTCCTATCATTGAAGCAATCACTTAATTGTCCCCTCTCTCAAGTATGATTTTGAAAAGGTACCAAATAAATAAGCGCCAAGGCAGTTCAACTTTCCAATATGGAGTTAATGGTTAACCTGCTCTGCAGCAAGCTATACTTAGTAAATTATTCCTTTCCCCAGCTCCTTTAATTAAAGAATGTCACTAATCCAGAGATCAGCGTAGGGAAACCTTGAGTAGGGAAACAATCAAACAGGTGCAATGAAATGCAAGTGTCTGCATCATTCCCAGACTTAAAATGGACTCTTGCAAACTGATTCAATCTTTTATCCTTCAGCTAACATCAGTTATTGCAATTTAACATAGAGGAAAACCATTTCTTGAGATCAGTTTCTGCTTTGATTGAACCAGATCAATATAAACCAAAAGATACAAAGTGATGGAGTAGTGGACTAAAAGTAAACTTTCGAAATGCAAATTAACTACATTTAACTATACACATGACAGGACAAAGTGCATGGAGAATTATTTAGAATTTAAAGGCTTAATAATATGACTGGGGAGCACATACACAGAACCTGAATTGAAATGCTTTGCTTTTTCATTCCATACAAGAAAAAAGAACTTGCATTTATACAGTGTAATTCCCAACCTCAGGTCATCCCAAAGCACTTCACAGCCAATTAAGTAGCTGTAAACTGTAACTACAGTGATCATGTAGGGAAACACGGCACCCAATTCACACACAGCAAGGTTCCACAAACAGCAATGAGATGAGTGACCAGATAAGCTGTTTTAGTGATCGTTATATATGTAGACTATATAGATATACTCTGTGTAGTCACTGTATAGTTGCATAAGATGGAGACATGTTACCTGATGTACTATCAATAAGATTTACACTGTGTATATACTATGCTGGCACCACTAGAGGGTGCAACTGGGGTTTCCTACCCGTGGCAGAGGCTGTCCACCAGAAGACATTGCGGTGGGAGACCCGAGGGTCACCTGCATAGGTGTGCAGGGACCAGTATAAAAGCTTGCCCACCATGCTTGTGCCTCACTGTGTAGTTATGAATAAAGGACCAAGGGCACTACAGTTTGAGTACAACACATTGCCTCGTGGAGTCATTCATAAGTGCATTACAGACATAACAATTGGCGATGAGAATATGGACTTTCACGCGATTATGGCTACCTTTGGCACACAAAGACTTCGCAGAGGGTGATGATTGGGACGCCTTCACAGAAAGGCTCGAGCAATATTTTGTGGCAAACGACCTGGCAGGGGAGACAGACACATTGGCGGAGAAGCGCAAGGCTATTCTGCTGGCCAGTTGTGGGCCCGAGGTCTACCGCCTCATCAGGGACTTGCTGGCGCCCATGAAGGCTAAGGATAAGACATACGATGAGCTGACTGAACTAATTCGCAACCAATTAAAACCAAAACAGAGCATCCTCATGGCCAGGCACAGATTCTACACTCACTGCAGACTTGAGGGCCACGAGATTGCAAAATATGCTGCCGACCTCAGGAGACTTGCAGCACTATGTGATTTCAGCACGCACCTCAATGAAGCATTGCGAGACAGCTTTGTTATGGGAATTGGCCACAAGGGCCTCCTTCACAAGCTATTATCTGCCAATACCACAGTCAACCTGCAGAAGGCCATCAGCATCAATCAGGCGTTCACGACCTCGACCTGCAGCACCAAGCAAATTATTCATCCTGTGGACTCAAATCCGGCAAGTACTGTACACAGAATGGTGCCTTTCACAAGCAAGACTGTAGAACTTGGCTCTGTTGAGGGCAGAGAGCACAGACCTCAGGGTTCCAGAACTGTAAGTCCGCTGAGGGGTGCTAATCGAGTAGCACCATGCTGGCGTTGCAGAGGAAACCATAGGGCTCACCAGTGTCGGTTTGCTGAGTACGTATGCAAAGCCTGTAACACGAAGGGCCATCTCCAGCGTATGTGTAAAAGAAATACGACTCACCGTCTAGCAGAGGAGTCTATAGATGACTTTGAATCCAGCGGGGAGTATGATAATTTGGCCAGAGAGGCAACTTAGCCCCGAGAAATGTATGGAGTGTATACCTGCACCACAGATTGTCCTCCAGTGAGGATGGAAGTCGAGATTTACGGCGTTCCAGTCTTCATGGAAGTGGACACGGGAGCAAGCCAGTCAGTGATGAGCCAGGATGCCTTTGAGAGGCTATGGAATGAAAAACGACCAGAGCTGGTTCCAGTACAGAAGTTGCGCACTTGCACCAAGGAGCTGATCCAAGACCTTGGTAGTGCGGATGTAAGTGTAATCCATAATGGCATGCTGCACATGTTACCTCTGTGTATTGTTGCAGGTGATGGTCCAACGCTATTCGGAAGAAGGTGGATGGGAAGACCTCTTCACTCCAGCAATCGATGTCCCCCGTGCTGAGAGGCAGAGCAAAACCTCACCTTCGCTTGGGCCAGGCACCAGAGAACAGACCAGCGCAGCACCTGATGCACAGATCATCCATCACGACTGCATGGCAATGATCCGACCAGAACAAAAGTACCTTCCCGGCTCCAGTGGCAGGACTCCTGGGGAGGAAGATCAAATTCACAGGCACTCTTCCAACTTTTGTGGCAGAATCGCGGGAGGGGAGGATCAAGGCAGTCAACCTCGAGGGCAGAGGCAAGATGGCGCCCCTGCTGTAGCAAGGTGCAGTGTGGCTGAAAAAAAAAGATGGCCGCGGCCATATCACGAGGTGCAACACTGAGGGACCAACATGTGGTGTCTAACAAAGGATTTGATTGGGGTAAAGCCAGCAGGGTTCTCTTAAAGGAGACCTGCAACAAACAGAACTTAGAGACATTGTATGCAGGGCAATCAATGTAACGAACCAATTAAGATGGTGAACAAAATGTTGTTGAGATGTCAATACTATTCCTAATGTAAAGAACAAAATGTTGTTGCGTGATGTCGGGAATAGAGTGTTCCCAAAAGTAGCAAACGAGCGAATTCAGGAGGGTAAAGGCGCTGATCATGATGCCCTGCCCCAGGTGTCCCCACAAGTTATAGGCCAGCGACCTCAGACGGATGAAGGCACTGATCCTGATACCCTGCCCCAATTCTATCCCACGCTGCAGGCACCCAATGGCACTATTCGCCACGGACCTGGAAACAAAAACGGCGCCAATACGTGCAGTCGGTCACCGTTGCCCACTACCTGGGTGGAGACGGCGCAGCCCCCAGACCCAGTCACTATCTCGGCCATGTCCAGGAGCAAAAGATCAGAACCAACGAGTTCCCCAAACAGGACCTGGAGCAGCCAGATTCCCAACACCGTTAGAGAGCAGGCAGAAGATTCTGCAGCACTCGAAGGACGACAGGGAGGCCACACACATCTGTGGCTCTGCCCACCATTAGGCAACAGCAAAGGCCCAGAGTCCTGACTAGGTGAGCGAACCAAGCCTACTCCGCTAGCAGACGACTAAGACCCGATTGCTCTGGAACTAGTGTCCTCGCATACCTGTACTGCGACCTCAGTACTTACCATGACTGAACCATGAATGCAACCTACCCAATCCTGGCGCACGACCACAAAATGTAATGAATGTAAGTCACTGAACCAAGGTGTCACGATACAAACTTTAACTTCCTTTCTTTGTACTTACATTATCATACAGGATCAGACACAATGCAACAGGCCTGCTGCATGATCTCGCTGTGGGGGGGAGGGGGGGGGGGCGGCGGCAGTGGGAATGGATGTATGTAGCCATGGACACACACATGGAGCACACCCAGAACCCACTGGAGCCTCCACTGCATCATCGAACCATCCAAACTGGTAACACTACCCAACGTTGTGGCAAAAGGACTTGGGGGTTAACAGGGAGAGAGCCAAGCCAAAGCACAGGCAAGGTGCAAGGGCTATTGGCACTTCTGGGGAGAGCTAAGCCAGAGCACATAGTGCAAAAGTAATAGGCACAAAGGACTTGGGGGAAGAGTGATGTTATATATGCAGACTATAGATATACACTGTGTAATCACTGTATAGTTGCACAAGATGGAGACATGTTACCTGATGTACTATCAATAAGGTTTACGCTGTGTATATACTATGCTGGCACCACTAGAGGGTGCAACTGGTGGAGACTGGGGTTTCCTGCCCCTGTGGCAGAGACTGTCCACCAGAGGGCACTGCGGTGGGAGACCTGAGGGCCACCTGCATAGGTGTGCAGTGCCCAGTATAAAAGGCTGCTCACCATGCTTCTGCTTCACTCTGGAGTTACGAATACAGGACCAAGGTCACTACAGTTTGAGTACAACACATTGCTTCATGGAGTCATTCATAAGTGCATTACCGACATAACAGTGATGTTGGTCGAGGGATAAATGTCGATTGAGGTACAAATGTTGGTTGAGGAATAAATGTTGGCCAGGACACTGGGTAAACTCCCCTGTTGTTCTTCAAATACTGCTGTGGGATCTCTTTCATCCACCTGAGAAGGCAGATGGGACCATGGTTTAACGTCTAATCCAAAGGATGGCATCACAGACAGTGCAGCTTCAACCTAAATTATATGTTCAAGTCTCTGGAGTGGAGCTTGATAAGAACATAAGAACTAGGAGCAGATAAGAACATAAGAACTAGGATCAGGAGTCAGCCATACAGCACCTCGAGCCTGCTTCGCCATTCAATATCATGGCTGATCTTTAACCTCAACTCCACTTTCCTGCCCTATCCTCATATCCCTTAATTCCTCTGGAGACCAAAAATCTATCTCAGCTTTGGAAAACTGCAAATGTAACATCCCTATTTAAAAAGAAGAGGCAGACAAAAAGCAGGAAACTATACAACAGTTACCCTAACATCTGTCGGGAAAATGCTGGAGTCCATTATTAAGAAAGCAGTAGCGGGACATTTGGAAAAGCAGAATTCAATCAAGCAGTCAGCATGGTTTATGAAAGGGAAATCATGTTTGACAAATTTGCTGGAGTTCTTTGAGGATGTAACAGCAGATAAGGAGAACCAGTGGATGTGGCGTATTTGGATTTCCAGAAGGCTTTCAATAAGGTGCCACATAAAAGGTTACTGAACAAGATAAAAGCTCACTGGGTTGGGAGTAATATATTAGCATGAAGAGAGGAGTGGCTAACTAACAGAAAACAGAGTCGGGATAAATGGGTAATTTTCCGGTTGGCAAACAGTGACTAGTGGGGTGCTGCAGAGATCGGTGCTGGGTCCTCAACTATTTACAATCTATATTAATGACTTGGATGAAGGGACCGAGTGTAATGTAGCCATGTTGGCTGATGATGCAAAGATGGGTGAGAAAGCAAATTGTGAGGACACAAAAAATCTGCAAAGGGATTTAGACAGACTAAGTGAGTAGGCAAAAATTTGGCAGGTGGAGTATAATGTAGGAAAATGTGAGGTTATCCACTTTGACAAAAAAAAAATAGAAAAGTAAATTATAATTTAAATGGAGAAAAATTGCAGGGTGCTGCAGTGCAGAGGGACCTGGGGGTCTTTGTGCATGAAACACAAAAAGTTAGTATGCAGGTACAGCAAGTAATTCAGAAGGCAAATGGAATGTTAACCTTTATTGCAAGGGGGAAGAGTGTATCAAAGCAGTGATGTCCTGCTACAAATGTACAGGGTACTTGGTCCGTGCAGCAGAACTGGTCTCACAGTCTTGGTTAACCCTTGCCACTGGATCAAGACTAAGCTCTGTCAAGCCGGTGTGGTGGTTGGTTGCAACGGCCACCGCAGGTTTAAAAAATCCACGCACAGGAATCTCCCACCCTTCAATATGCAGTTCGGCACCTGGAATATTAGATCTTTCATTGAAACACCTGTGAACTCATAGAACACATCCCTTTTTGGCGTGGAAGCAAGTCATCCTCGATTCAAGGAACCGCCTAAGACGACGACGACGGCATACAGTTTTGGTATTTAAGGAAGGATATACTTGCATTGCAGGCCGTTCAGAGAAGGTGTACTAAGTTGATTCCGGAGATGAAGGGGTTGACTTATGTTGAGCCTATACTCACTGGAGTTCAGAAGAATGGGAGGTGATCTTATCGAAACATAAGATAATGAGGGGGCTTGACAAGGTGGATGCAGAGGATATTTCCACTCATAGGGGAAACTAAAACTAGAGGGCATAGTCTCAGAATGAGGGGCCACCCATTTAAAACTGAGATGAGGAAGAATTTCTTCTGAGGGTTGTAAAGCTACAGAATTCTCTGCCCCCGAGAGCTGTGGAGGCTGGGTCATTGAATATATTTAAGGTGGAGATAGATTTTTGAGCGATAAGGGAATAAAGGGTTATGGGGAGCAGGCAAGGAAGTGGAGCTGAGTCCATGATCAGATCAGCCATAAACTTATTAAATGGCAGAGCAGGCTCAAGGAGCCAGGTGGCCTACTCCTGCTCCTATTTCTTATGTTCTTATGAATATATTCAATGACTGAGCATCCACAGCACTTTGGGGCAGAGAATTCCAAAAATTCACAACCTTCAGTGAAGAAATTCCTCCTCGTCTTAAAAGGCCGGCCCCTTATCCTGAGACTATGTCCCCTAGTTCTAGACTTCCCAGCCAGGGAATCTTATATATTTCAACGAGGTCCCCTTTCATTCTAACTCCAGAGAATATAGGCCCAATCTACTCAATCTCTCCTTATCGGTCAACCCCTTCAGCCCAGGAATCAATCTCGTGAACCTTTGTTGCACTGCCTCCAAGGCAAGTATATCCTTAAGAGATCAAAACTGTGCACAGTACTCCAGGTGTGGTCCCACCAGAGCACTGTACAGTTGTAGCAAGGCTTCCTTACTCTTGTACGCCAACCCTCTCGCAATAAAAGCCAACATGTCATTCCTAATTGCTTGTTGTACCCTGCATGTTAACTCTTTCTTGTACTAGAACACACAAAACTCTTTGTACTAGAACACACGACTCTGCCCAAGACACAAGCAATGGCCTTACAAAACATCAAGTCTCCAACCCTGCACCTCTCCTTTTCATGTCTCCCCCTTAACCCGTGCCCCCTCCCCAGCACTGGGGGTATCAACAGGCTCCACAATTCTTGGGACATCAAGGCCAAGTTGAAGTTTTCAAAATGGAATCCAAAAGGATTTATGTATTGACTGACTTACAAACACATCATTTCTGTTAATGCGTTTCAATAAAAAAAAGCATTGTGCAATAATGCCATTGTTTCCCTTGGGGTAGATAACTGCCTTACAGAAATTAGGTCAGGAGATGCCAAGGATGGTCTTGACATTTCACAGACAGAAAAACTTGACGCCAAAATTATGTTAAAACACTCCACAGAAATAAAGGGCCCAAGTTTCCACATGATTCGCGCCTGATTTTTTAGGAGCAACTGGTGGAGAACGGACTATTTTAGAAATCGCAATTCTCCACATTTTTTTTTCTGCAGTTCTAGTCAGGTAGAACAGTTCTAGTTTAGAACAGAATTTTTTCTTCAAAAGGGGGCGTGTCCGGCCACTGACGCCTGATTTGAAAGTTTCCACAGTGAAAATGTACTCAAAACTAAAGTAGAATGAAGCCAGTGAAGATTTTTGTAGAACTGAAAAAACCTGTTCTACACATTAAAAAATCAGGCGCAGGTTACAAATTAGGCGTCCAGAACGAGGTGGGGGGGAGGGGGGGGGAAGGGAACTCATTAAATTCGACAATAAATCCTTATTTATACTTCTACAAATAAATCCAACCTGAATAAACATTTATAAGCCAAGAAAAGATTAAATAAACCATCTTCCTACCTGTGTGAAAGTGCTTCAGCCAGGGAGAATTCTGCAGCTGTTCGTGCCGCTGAGAGAGAGAGAGAGAGAGAGAGAGAGAGAGAGGAGAAGAGAGGGGGGGAAGAGGAGAAGAGAGGGGGGGGGAGAAGAGGAGAAGAGAGGGGGGGGAGAAGAGAGAAGAGAGAAGAGAGGGGGGGGGAGAAGAGAGAAGAGAGAAGAGAGAGGGGGAGAGAAGAGAGAGGGGGAGAGAAGAAGAGAGGGGGAGAAGAGAGAGGGGGAGAAGAGAGAGGGGGAGAAGAGAGAGGGGGAGAAGAGAGAGGGGGAGAAGAGAGAGGGGGAGAAGAGAGAGGGGGAGAAGAGAGAGGGGGAGAAGAGAGAGGGGGAGAAGAGAGAGGGGGAGAAGAGAGAGGGGGAGAAGAGAGAGGGGGAGAAGAGAGAGGGGGAGAAGAGAGAGGGGGAGAAGAGAGAGGGGGAGAAGAGAGGGGAGGGGGGAGAAGAGGGGGGGAGGGGGGAGAAGAGGGGGGAGGGGGGAGAAGAGGGGGGGAGGGGGGGAGAAGAGGGGGGGAGGGGGGGAGAAGAGGGGGGGAGGAGGGGGGAGAAGAGGGGGGGGAGAAGAGGGGGGGGAGAAGAGGGGGGGGGAGAAGAGGGGGGGGGAGAAGAGGGGGGGGGGAGAAGAGGGGGGGGGGAGAAGAGGGGGGGGTCGGGGAAGAGAGCGGGGGGGGGTCGGGGAACAGGAGCGGGTGTCGGGTCGGGGGGGGGGGAGCGGGTGTCGGGTCGGGGGGGGAGCGGGTGTCGGGCCGGGGGGGGAGCGGGTGTCGAGTCGGGTCTGGTCGGCGGGGAGGGAGCGGGTGTCGGGTCGGGTCTGGTCGGCGGGGGGGGGGGGGGGGGGGGGGGGGGGGGAGTGTCGGGTCTGGTCGGGCGGGGAGCAGGCCGTGGGAGGAGCCTCATTCACGCAGCCCCAGTGAGGCCATTGGGCCAGGGCTAGGGGCTGCGTGCTTCAAGTCCCTCCCACACAGTTCGGCGCCTGGAGCTACTGCACTTGCTACTGTTTTCAGCGCCGGGACCTGGCTCCGCCCCCCTACAGCTCGTGCTGGCTGCGCCGAGTGCCACAGGACCTGTAAGTCGGTGGAGAATACCGAGGATTTTTTTAGGCGCCCCAGCTCGGAGGGGCGCCCGTTTTTTTTCTTGTGGAAACTTGGGCCCAATTACTGCTCCCAAGCATCCAATTCAATATTGAAAAAACAAAGCTGTTAATTGCAGAGTAGTCCTAGAATTGCTGACTTCAATTCATTCTTTATATGTTTATGGAATATATACTGCTCTGTACTCTAATAAACTTGCAAACAGATGCTACCTCCCTACTTATCGATTGCAGATCACCAGATTTAAAATGTCAAGTATTCGAATTCCTGTTTTTCTCTTTTTAGAAAGAGTCATTCCTTGAAGGTTTTCAACAGTTACAAAACACTATTACCCCCATCACCAGCAGTCAACAAGCGTGTCTGATCACATCGCCAAGAACATGCAAAACCAAGAAAATGACCAGTTTTAATTTTAAAAACACCACTTCCTATTGCTCAACATGCCTACAAGTGTGCAAACAAATTCTTGTGCATTCATGCCACACTTTATTTGGCACAAGGACACCAATTAACAGGAGGTTTCCAAAGTACCCATAACATGTGCAGTATATGCAGTATTAAGTTAATTATTCTGCAACACAAAAAATGAACACGACGCGTTTGACTGCAGCAAAGGCAAAATGTGAAATATCTGACTCCTACACCCTCACCAGCCCCTTCACATGGGCTCTGAATGCACACAGGCAAGTGACTGTTGGGCAAATGGCCAATTTTCACCTACATTTAAAACAAGCACAATTATGACCAGTGTGTTGAAACATGACAGTAAAGAAAATAAAGGGGCAGCAATTAACTCTAAAAGTTGCACAATGAATATAATTGTGCTTTTTAATTTAAATAGCTGAGAGTAGGCACAGAAGATTTTTTTTCCTGGTTGAATTGTCTTCATAAATACATAAACCATTCCTCCCAAAATCTGCATTGTAAATATTGTGACCTGCAGGACTGCATAACAAAACGGAATCCTTCTGTACCAACAGAACTTGCACACTTCAAGTGTCCTTACACAAAAACACCATCAAAACTCTCGAGATTCAAAAAGATATTCAAAACATAGTAATTCAATGGCCACGCAGCATTTTGGGACATCTAAAGGACATGAAAGGGTGCTATATAGATGCAAGCTTTCTCCTCTTTCATTTTGCTCCCATTGACACAATCAGGAAACAGGAAATTCTCAGTGCACATCACTTATACATTCCAAATAATTGGAATCTCTTGGATTTCCATGGCTCCTATCCAACAGTGGAAGATATGCAAGTCCTGAGGTGCTACAACTAAATCAGCCTGCCAGCTCCAAGGTTATAAATCAACCCCAAAGGCCACCAGCTATGTTGAGAAACAGTGTGGGTTGCTTTTCAGCAACATTACAAACCTCTTCAGAGCAATCCCTGCACACTGACCCAGAAAGCTGGGGAATGTGTATACTCGTTAATGGGGCCACAACCACAGACAAAAAGACATGAAATAAAAGACACTAAATATTTGCAGCATGCCTTTCAGGTTTTTTTTTTGGGGGGGGGGGGAAAACAGGTGGGGAAGGCAGACATTCCAGCAAAAGCAGAGAAGAAAATCCTTTCCTCAAATTCCATTCCTATTCCCAATTATTCATCAGCTAACAGAATGAGCTCAAGTGTTAATTTAAAGGGCATCACTTTCATGGAACATAATGTATGTATGTAACAGAAGAGTGTGTTTAAAAACCCTCACAGTAATGCCTGGATTAAACCCCCACACTGTGCAGAAGTCTTGTGGCTGAAAATATCAAGCCTTCTACTATAGTTGACTGCCCACTGACCTTGCAGTTTGCTTAAACAAAGCGATCACATTTATTCCAAGATTTGCATACCCTCACTCCCAACACTACTACTTACTGAAGTCAACAGTGTACTAAAAATCTTTAACATTTCATACTGCCATATTCCAGATACACACACTGCCAGTCTGCTTGTCCAGGTTTGCAGTTAAATCCATCAATTCAAATTTCCCAGCTTCTATCTGAAATGGGAGACTAAGCCGAGTCCGAGTCACAGTCGCACTCGCTCTCTACTGGTCGCAATTGCCACTATGTCTGTTGTTGAGAGGGAAGAGTGCCATAGTACCAGCACCAACCATCCCAATATCCCTCGTACAACAACAAATTTCATTTATATAGAGCATTTAATGTAGTAAAACGTCCCAAGGTGCTGCATAGGAGCATTTTAATGAACATCTTCAAGGAGGAAAGAGGCACAGAGGGGTTTAGCGAGGGAATTCCAGAGCTTAGGTCCTTGTCAGTTGAAGGCATCTCCACCAATGGTGGATGCGCAAGAGGCCAGAATTGGAGAAGCGCAGAGATCTCAAAGGGTTGTAGGGCTGGAGGAGGTTACAGAGATAGGGAGGGGCGACATCGTGAACAGATTTGAAAACCAGAACAAGAATTTCAATCGGAGCCAATGTAAGTCTGTGAGCACTAAGGTGATGGGTGAACGGGACTTGATGCGAGTTAGGATACGGGAAGCAGAGTTTTAATGAGCTTAAGTTTATGGAGGAAGGAAGATGGGTGACCGGCCATGAGAGCATTGGAATAGTCAAGTCCAGTAACACAGGTATGGATGAGGGTTTCCACAGATGAGCAGAGGCAGGGGTGGAGTCATGTGATGCTATGGAGGTGGAAGTAGGCGGTCTTACATGATGGAATGAATATGTGGTCAGAAGTTCAGCTTGAGGCCAAATACAACACCAAGGTTGCGAACATTCTGGTTCAGCCTCAAATCATTGCCAGGGAGAGCGATGGAATCGGTGGCTAGGAAACAGAGATTGTGGTGGGGACCAAAGACAATGGCTTCTGTCTTCCCAATATTTAGTTGGAGGAAATTTCTGCTCATCCAGTACCGGATGTCGGACAAGCAGTCTGACAAATCAGACAGTGGAGGGGTCGAGAGGGGTGCTAGTGAGGTAGAGCTGGGTGTTGTCAGAATATATGTGGAAACTGACAGTGCTTTCGGGTGATATTATCGAAGGGCAGCATGTAGAGAAATAGGAGGGAGCCAAGGATAGATGCTTTGGGTACTCCAAAGTCAACGGTGTGGGAGCGGGAAGAGAAGCCATTGCAGTTGATTCTCAGGCTATGACTGGATAGATAAGAATGGAACCAGACGAGTGTAGTCCCACCCAACTGGATGACGGAGGAGGTGTATTGGACGAGGATGGTGTGATCAACCGTGTTGAAGGCTGCAGACAGATCGAGAAGAGCAAGGTCACAAACACAAAGGATGTCATTTGTGACTTTGAAAAGAGCCATTTCGGTACTGTGGCAGGGACACAGATTAGGGAGACGACAGCACATTCCAGGACCTGAGAGGGAGGTTGGAGATGTGGTGGTAGTTTGCAAGAACAGAGGGGTCAAGGATTTTCTTTTTAGGAGAGGGTCGATATTGTCAGATTGGAAGGGGGGGGGGGGGGGGGTGGGGGAAACAGTACCCGAGGAGAACCGTTATCAGCTAATATGGGGACCAGGATGGGAAATTGGGTGGTTAGCAATTTAGTGGAAGTAGAGTCAAGGGAGCAAGAGATGGATCTCATGGACAAGATGAGCTTGGAGAGGGCATGAGGAGAGATAGGAGAAATTAGAGAAAATTGTGAGTTCAGGCTGGGGGGGGGGGGGGGGGGGGCGTTTGGCCCAGTGGGCAAGGGAAAGGAAGGGAAGCGAGAGGCAGATTATCTCAATCTTAATAACAAAGAAATCCATAAACTCCTGGCACTTCTTGTTGGAGGTGAGGGTGGAGGAGGCAGGGGAAGAGGAGTTTAAGAAGATAGTTTACAGTAGAGAAAAGAAGCCGGGGGTTACCTTTGCATTCCAGGATGATCCTGGAATAGAGAGAAGTTTTGGCAGACGAGAGCAGGAATCGAGAGTGCTGTGTGGTCCCGCCAGATATGGCAATGAATAGCTAAACTATCTGTACATTCAAGTCTGCCTCCTTGGACTTAAGGAAGCGGAGATAAGGGCCACGCCAGGGAGAAAGACCAGGGATGAGGGAGTAATGATTTTAATGGGGACTAGGGCAAAGGTGGAAGTGAGGGTGCTGATGCTGCAGAAATATCTCTGCTGTAGTGAATGGAGGGCCAGTGAATAGAGGGCCAAAGACTGGACAGTTAGGATTTTGAAAGTGCAGTTGTGAGTGAGTTGGGCGAGAGATCTTTTTTCCAGGGGCGAACACAGAAGGAAGTTGGATTTGGAGGGGAAATGGGGTTATGAGCAATGTTCTCTAAGATGCATGGCTGCGCAGCGCTCGAGGTCCCGACTCACCGGCTTTTAAATTTTAAAACCGCGCTTGCATGGATTTTTGAATGGGCCATGCAGCTTGTTAAAGGGGCCGCTTAGCCCCAAAAAATAATTCGAGGAAACATTGGATGTGGGTGGAGAGCAATACAAGGACGTGGTCAGTGATGGCCTTTTCTACGATTGACACGATGGGAGCAGCGAGGCCACATGAGATGGCAAGGTTAAGGGGTGGCTATGAATATGGGTAGGGGAGTTTATATGGAGGAAGAAATTAAAGGATGATAGGAGGGCAGTGAACTCAGAGAGAGACCATGATGAGCTGAGATGGAGGCTGAAATCACCAAGGACGAGAAGTCACTCGGAGCAGAGGCTGAAGGAGGAATGCAGTGAAGATATCTCGTTGAGAAAATTGTCATGGTACTTGTGTGGGCGGTAGAGAATGAGGATTTTAAATAAGAAGCGAGAGGGGTGAAACAAGGTGGAGGAGAAGGTGCCAGAGGAGTAGGGCGACAGACCAAGATGTGATTTGATGGTAAGAGCACACCTACTGTCCCTTGCAGTGAAGTGGACATAAAAATCACAACAGGCTTGAAATAAAATTAACTGAGCAAAGCAAATTTAAAGCTAAAATCGCATTAAGTTAACAGTAATCCAGCCTGTACACCTCACACCCCCGATAACATCGTCACACTCTCCAGTTTGGGAACCTCTGCATTAGACCATTCAATGTCACGCACTGCCTGCTCCAGCCACTCTGCTTTGGAATCAGGTCAGCTCTTGCTTCACTTGTGTAGTGTAAATCTGGAGGCAAGTATCACTTCTCACCAATGCTGAAGGTGTAAATGCAGTTCAATCCTTATTTAACTGCCGACAAAATGCTCTGAGCAGGCTAGTCTTGTATGAGTTTGGGATTAGTTTTATTTAGCACTGCTCAAACTTTGAATTTGGTCCCAACAATGCCTGGGTATAACGAATAGACTAGTATTTTATATAGTGCCTTTCACGACCTCAGGACATCCCAAAGTGTTTTACAGCAAATCAAGTATTGTGAAGTATAGTCACTGTTGTAATATAGGAACTAGGCCCTTCTATGCACAAGCTGTTCCTGCTATGCCTCCTCGTTCACAAACTTCAATTAAAACTTACATACTTACCTAGTCCATTTGTCACATTTACACTTTTGCTGCAAGTATGAAAAATAGGATAGGTTTTCCATGATAGTGGCTTCACACTCGGTACATCCATCGCTAAGCTCTATTCACAGGAAAATATGCAGAGGAAACGGAAATTTATCACCCCCCAATGCAAGCTGGGAGATAGCTGATAAACACACAATCTTGTATTAGAATAGCTACATTCAAAAATACATAACCACAAACTTAACCACAATCAGCACTTTGCTCTCTCCACAGCACTTGCTGAGTTAAATGTATCTGAGCTAGTGCTATGAGTTGTGCTGGTGATACACAATACAGACTTGCTGTTTCATCCAGAGAGCTCAGTGCTCTCAACTTCATTCAGGTCTATAAATATAGAATTTTCCCCAGAGCAAAATGATGGGTGTGTGGAACAGCTTAAAAAGAGAGCACATCACAGCAACAAGCATATTCCCCCATTACCGAGTTGGTGATTCCTTTCCAGTTATGGCAATTGCCAAGCTTTCATTGTAATTTTTCCCAAAAAATGTAAACAAGTTTTTATTTATAAATTTCAAGGACTATGTATTAAACTAAGTAAATCGAAAGGACAACATAGCTGCTCGTCTACATTTCAGCTTTTAACTTCAGCATCATGGTTCTAGACAAGATTTTATCCCTATTCCAACAATTTGCCATGCATTAAACATTGTAAAGAACATTTATCTTTTAACCCAGTTTTTCTTGCTTTTCTTCACCCAGATAAGCCGCTACAAAATCTCCATCCCAGCTCTCCAGGACGAAACACACTCTGGACACTCCAGCAAGGAAGTAGCACTCGTTGCTCTGTTAAATAGATTAACCAGGCTTATGAGCAATAATAGAATCATATAGCACAGAAGGAGGCCATTCAGCCCATCGGGCCGGTGTTGACTCATTGAAAGCTATCCAATTAGTCTCACTTCCCTGCTCTTTTTCCATACACTGCAAATTCTTACTTTTTAAAGTATATAACCAACTCCCTTATGAAAGTTACTATTGAATCTGCTTCCACCACAGTTTCAGGCAGTGCACTCTCGATCATAACTCTCAATAACATTTCTCGTGTCCGCCCAGCTTTTTTGCCAATTATTTTAAATCTGTGTCCTCTGGTTACCGACCCTCCTGCCAGTGGAAATAGTTTCTCCCTACCTACTCTAACAAAGCCCTCCATAATTTTTAACATCTCTCGTAAATCTCCCCCTAACCTTCTCTGCTCAAAGGGGAACAATCCCAGTTTCTCTCATCGATCCACATAACTGAAGTCCTTCATCCCTGGTAGCATTCTAGCAAATCTCCTCTGCAACCTTTTCAAGGCCTTGACGTCCTTCCTAAAGTGTGGTCGGCCAGCTGCTGAATCTCCTGTGCTTTCACCACCCACCATCTATTTTTTAGGTCGCGAGTTTTTTGTTGGACCTTGGCCTTCAGCCGTCCGTAAAACTGCTTTGCTGCTCCCGAGTTGGGTTGCTGCTTTAAATTCAGAAATGCCCTGCACTTTATTAGCTCTTGGATCTCCTGGTCATTCTCAGCAAACCAGTCCTGGTGTTTTCAGCAGTCGTCAGCTCCTGTCATGGCGCGGGTGATGCGCACAATCCTTGCGATCCCTTGCTCAAACGATGACATAGTCAAGCAGGTGCCAGTGCTTGGAGCAAGGGTGTTGCCACTCTCTTCTCCATCTTCCTCGCTGTAATGCTCCACCTCATGCTCAACAAGCTCCCCGCTGGAGTGGAACTAAAACTATAAAACCAGTGGGAACCTGTTCAACCTTCGTCGCCTCCAGGCTAGATCTAAGACCGTCCAATCCTCTGTCGTCAAACTACAGTACGTGGATGACGCTTGTGTCTGCGCACACTGAGGCTGAACTCCAAGCCAGTCAACATCATCGAGGTGTACAAAAGCATGGGCCTTACACTAAACATCCGTAAGACAAAGGTCTTCCACCAACCTGACCCCACCACACAGCACTGCCACCCAGTCATCAAAATCCACGGCACAGCCTTGGACAACTCCATACCTCGCGAGCTTATCAGCAAGGGCAGACATCGATGATGAGGTCCAACATTGCTTCCAGTGTGCCAGCACAGCCTTCGGCTGCTTGAGGAAGAAAGTGTTTGAAGATCAGGCCCTCAAACCTGGCACCAAGCTTATGGTCTACAGGGCTGTAGTGATACCCGCCCTCCTGTATGGCTCAGATACGTGCACCATATACAGTAGACATCTCAAATCGCTGGAGAAATATCACCAATGATGTCTCCGCAAGATTCTGCAAATCCCTTGGGAGGATAGACACACTAACACCAGTGTTTTCAATCAGGCCAACATCCCCAGCATCAAAGCACTGACCACACTCGACCAGCTCCATTGGGCGGGCCACATTGTCCGCATGCTCGATATAAGACTCCCAATGCAAGCGCTCTACTTGGAACTCCTACACAGCAGGCAATCCCCAGGTGAGCAGAGGAAACGTTTCAAGGACACCCTCAAATCATCACAGGCAGTCCCTCGGAATCGAGGAAGACTTGCTTACACTCTAAAAGTGAGTTCTTGGGTGACTGAATAGTCCAATACGAGAACCACAGTCCCAGTCACAGGTGGGGCAGAGAGTCATTGAGGGAAAGGGTGGGTGGGACTGGTTTGCCGCACGCTCCTTCCGCTGCCTGCACTTGATTTCTGCATGTTCTCGGCGATGAGACTAGAGGTGCTCGGTGCCCTCCAGGATGCACTTCCTCCACTTGGGGCGTATTTGGCCAGGGTCTCCCAGGTGTCAGCGGGGATGTTGCATTTTATCAGGGAGGCTTTGAGGGGCTCCTTGTAACGTTTCCTTTGCCTACCTTTGACTCGTTTACCGTGAAGGAGTTCAGAGTAGAGCGCTTGCTTTGGGAGTCTCGAGTCCGGCATGCAAACAGTGCGGCCTGCCCAGCGGAGCTGATCAAGTGTGGTCAGTGCTTCAATGCTGGGGATGTTGGCCTGGTCGAGGACGCTCATGTTGGTGCATCTGTCCTCCCAGGGGATTTGCAAGATCTTGGAGACATCGGTGGTGGTATTTCTCCAGCGACTTAAGGTCGCCATAAGCCATAAGAGAGCTTAAGAACAAGGCTACGGGAGCAGATGGAATCCCCGCTGAGTCACTGAAGTGCAGCGGAGAGGCACTGTTGGCACGAATAAGTGACCTTATCTCTCTCATCTGCAGGGAGCGGAGCATGCCGGGAGATCTGAGAGATACAGTGATCATGACCATCTTTAAAAAGGGGGTCAAGTCCAACTGCAACAACTACAGAGGAATCTCTGTGTTATCAGCTACTGGGAAGGTCGTCGGTAGAGCCCTCCTCAACCGTCTTCTCTCTGTGGCTGAGGAACTCCTCCCGGAGTCACAGTGCAGATTTCGTCCCCTACGGGGCACAACGGACATGATTTTTACAGCGCGACAGCTGCAGGAAAAATGCAGGGAACGGCATCAGCCCTTATACATGGCCTTCTTCGACCTTACAAAGGCCTTTGACACGGTCAACCGCGAGAGTCTATGGAGTGTCCTCCTCCGTTTCAGATGCCCCCAAAAGTTAGTCACCATCCTCCGCCTGCTCCACGACAACATGCAGACCATGATCCTTACCAACATCCTCAAAACCTCCTTGATAAAGTGCAACATTCCCGACACCTGGGAGTCCCTGGCCAAAGACCACCCTAAGTGCAGCAAGAGCATCCGGGAAGGCACTGAGCACCTCGAGTCTCGTCGTCGAGAGCATGCAGAAAGCAAGCGCAGACAGAAGGAGCGTGTAGCAAACTAGACTCCCCACCCACCCTTTCCTTCAACGACTCTCTATCCCACCTGTGACAGAGACTGTAATTTCCGTATTGGACTGTACAGTCACCAGAGAATTCACTGAGTGTGGAAGCAAGTCTTAGAAAGCAAGAATGTACAAAGCGAGTTTGAAGGACAGAGGAAACAAGCAGGAAAAAAAGGGTTTTAAAATAAATTTAAAAGCTCTGTCTAAATGCACGTAGCATTCGTAACAAAATAGATGAGTTGACGGCACAAATAGATGCAAATGGGTAAGATCTGATAGCCATTACAGAGACGTGGTTGCAAGGTGACCAGGACTGGGAACTAAATATTCAGGGGTATTTGCCAATTCAGATGGACAGACAGAAAGGAATAGGAGGTGGGGTAGCACTGTTAATAAAGGATGGGATCAGTGTGTCAGTGAGAAACAATATTGGCTCAGAGGATCAAGATGTTGAATCAGTTTGGGTGGAGATAAGGAATAATAAAGGGGAAAAAGTCATGGTGGGCATAGTGTATAGGCCCCCTAACAGTAGCTACACTGTTGGACGGAGTATAAATCAAGAAATAATGGAGAATTGTAATAAAGGAACGGCAATAATCATGGGTGATTTTAACCTTCATATTGATTGGACAAAGCAAATTGGCCAGGGTAACCTTGAGGAGTTCATAGAGCGTATCCGGGATAGTTTCCTTGAACAGTACATTGCGGAACCAACCAGGGAGCAGGCTATCTTAGATCTAGTACTGTGTAATGAGACAGGATTAATAAATGATCTCGTAGTAAAGGATCCTCTAGGAATGAGTGACCATAATATGGTTGAATTTCAAATTCAGTTAGAGGGTGAGAAAGGTGGTTCTCAAACCAAGCTTAAATAAAGGAGACTACAAAAGTATGAGGGCAGAATTGACTAAAGTGGACTGGGAAAATAAAGAATGGGACGGTTGAGGAGCAGCGGCAGACATTTAAGGAGATATTTCATAACTCGCAACAAAAATATATCTCAATGAGAAGGAAAGACTAAAAAGGGATAACTATCCGTGGTTAACTAAGGAAATAAGGGAGGTCATTGAATGGTGGAGCAGGCTCAAGGGGCCAAATCGCATGTTCTCATATTCTGACTCGATTTTGAGGGACTGCCTATGATGATGCAAGTGTGGTGTCCAATTGGACACAATACACGAGTTGAGGCCTAACCAGTGATTTTTTTTTAAAAAAAGGTTAGCATAACTTACCTGACGCCAGTACCACATTGACAAAGTGTTGAAGCCAAGCTTTTTCAGCCAAGGCTAATTGATGAATTATACCTATTTTAGTGATGACTTTCTTAATGAAAGCCATGAATTAATTCTTAATGGTCTGTTGTATGCTAGGATCAATCTATTTGAACAATGGAGCGACACATTTCTGCCGTGCATTGTCTGAAAGAGTGTTAGAAGCGGATACAATCACAACTTTCCAAAGGAAGTGAATAAATGCTTAAGGGAAACAATTGGCTTCATTCTCTGCTGTAAGACTCTAACTCAAGAAAATTCTGTCAGTGCATAAAGGGCAAGATTTCTTGCAATATTTTTAAAATTTTCCATTCCAATTCAGCGCTGTAAAATTTTTGGAACATCGGAATTGTTTTTGAAATACAGTGTGCTCTTAAGTCAAAGTTGTGTAATTCATAAAATCAGATAATTCATTTTTCTTAAGCACCAACTTGTTACTTTGTGTATTGTGTACATTGTTTGATTGGCGAGGTGCCTGGGGTCAGGGGGGTGGAGTGCCTTGGGTCGGGGGTGGGGGTGCCTGGGGTCGATGGGGGCACGACGTGGAGGGGGGGTGGCGTCGGAAGGGGGCGGAGTGCCTTGGGTCAGGGGTCAGCGCCTGGGGCCGGGGCGTCAGGTGTTCAGGATGCCTGGAATCGGGTGGGATGGGCAGCGCTGGGGGGGGTGGCACCCAGGGACAATGCACAGCACCTGAGGTCGGTCGTCCGGAGCCCCCAACGGGGGTGACTGGTGTCCGAGATGCCATTTCTGAAAGCACAGGGAACTTTTGGCAACCCCAATGTAAACTGTGTTTTTGTTGTGGTCAGATCTGTGCTGTGGCACACTGTACACCCTCCATATGCAAGTTCTCAAATCCGACTATCAAACATGCCTCTTAACATTACAAATCATTTCAACTTAGGTTGCCGTTTGTAGAACATGCTTTTTAAATTGCGTGCACATCTTGCATATGTCTCGTTTTAGACACGCAGCAATTAATCTGCAGTGGCTTGTGTAGGCAGATGTGCCAGCAACATCCTACAGTCTCCAACTGCCAATCTTCAATAACGACAAATAGTTTATTCTTAAACTACTACTTTTTTTGGGGGGGGGGGGGGGGGAATAGAAGGAGAAAAGTAGTGTGCACAAAAGCCAACCAGAAAGGGGAAAAAATTACAATCAAGACAGAAAAAGAATGAGCTGGGGGCAAAGAAGAGAAAGGGAGCTGCTCTATAACAGATGGAAGGATAAAGTACACGGTGTAAAGCACAAAAAGTGAAACCAAGGGCAGAGGTGGCAGCTAAAGACATAGCTGACAAAGCTAACATATATTCTTCTTGCTGAATGACATTCATTGGCATCGGAACATTGCTTTGTAAAGATGCTGATAGTTCTCCAAAACTTCTCCAATTGTTATTTCTAGCAAGGTTCAACAGTAAAATGCAATTTTCTAGTTCCAAGGTTTTCTTAAGTTTCTTTCCTCCAAAGGAAAATTATAATAGAATGAACAAAACACAATGAATAGAAGATAGCTGCTTGCTACTCCAGACTGCTTTTGATGAAGACAGAGCTCGTGCACAATAACCAGCAAGACAATGAGCCTTTAAGATGTGCTGAATGGGACTCAAATCTTTTGTGCCTAATTTACGTTCAGATCCAGTCCCAGATCCAGGCATCACCTCCTGCTCGTCAATGCAAGTCTTTCTTTCAGTATTGCCACTGACAAAGCTCCAACTTCACCAGCACCACTGTCAGGTAAACACGGCAACACTGCCACCAGAATCATCACAAGTAGCAATCACTGCCTCCATTTATCTCCAGGAGCAGAGACAACAGAAAAAGCAGCCCAGTTAGGCACAGATTAACTACTGTACAGGCGAGAGAGACAGTTTCTCAACTGCTGTACAACCCTTCGAGCCTTCAAAGGAAGCCCAGCTGTGGGATATTGAGTCACAAATTGCAAAACAATTTGTTGCCACAGGTGACCATTGTATCTCCTCCAGGTGTCAACTCAGTGGGCAACACACTCGCCTCTTGAGTCAAGGTTGTGGGTTCAAGAGACTTGAATACTGCAATGTCGGAGTAATTGACACCTGTGGAATGGTGCTTGAGCGAGGAGTTAGTTTCAGAAGAAAAGAAAAAAAATCACCTAAATCTCACAATTGTTATTAAATCAGCCTATTTTAATGTGATGATCATTTTGAAATCAGGTTAAATTAAGTGTGGTTTTACAGAAGCCTTGCCCCATCGACAGTGATCTCAGTTCCATTACTTAATCTGGTAAATTTATTAGTTCTCTGTCCAAACGTTTGAGTACATTCTTCTTCCTTTATACTCCCTGGTGTTGACAGTAATGATCACATTTCAGTGGCTGCATTGTATTTTTAAACAGCATTGGCCACTTGCCCAGTTTCTGTATTGTCACTGAACAATACGAGATCAGAAGGCCCAGCTGTACCTACATTACTTCTGGCAGAGGAGCATTGGTGCTTCAATCCAACAGAGAACCGCCCTTCAGGGACTTAACTGCTGCTGGCGAAGGCTGTGGAAGAGAATTGGAAAATGAACTGCTAGAGTGATCCAACCATTTGCACCTAAATTGGTGGCCCCATGAGATGGATGCTCAACAACTTTTATTTATATAGCGCCTTTAACATAGTAAAACATCCCAAGGCGCGTCACAGCGCTGTTATAACACAAAACAAATACATTTGACACCGAGCCACACAAGAAATTACAGATGACCAAAATCTTCGTTAGAGGTAGGTTTTAAAGGAGCATCTTAAAAGAGGAAAGAGAGGTACAGTGGCTAAGAGGTTTAGGGAGGGAGTTGCAGAGCTTAGAGCCCAAGCAGCTGAAGGCGCAGCCACTGATGGTTGAACAGTTATTAATCAGGGATGCTCAAGAGGGCAGAATTTGATAAACACAAACACTAAACTCAACTCTACCCTATCAGTGCTCTAATGGAGACTAGATTTTCGATATGGACCTATGTTCCACATGCAGAAATGGTTGAAGAGGGAGAGAAAGAAAAAAGAACTGCTGTTAGAAGTTTCAAGCAGCCAGATTTTTTAATTCTCAGGATATGAGCATCACTGGCAAGGTCGGCATTTATTGCCCATTCCTCGTTGCCCTCAGGTGGTGGTGGTGGGCCTTCTTAAACTGCTGCAGTCTAGGTGGTGAGCAGTTTGGTTTGCTCGGCCACTTCAGAGGCCAGTTAATCAACCACATTGGTGTAGGACTGAAGTCACATATACGCTAGACTGGGTGATGTCCTTAAAGAACATCAGTGAACCAGTTGAGTTTTTACAGCAATCCAACAGCTTCATGGCCAGTTTCATTGATACCAGCTTATTTCTAGATTTTGTGAACTGAATTCAAATTCTTAAACTCTAATAGTGGGATTTGAAAACACATTTTCTAGATTTGTCCAGACCTCTGTATTACTAGTCCAGTAACATAACCACTATCTTCCCATACCTAATTTTCCTCCTTCATGTCTTGCCTTCAAGATAGAGTTTGCTAAATGGGCATCTTTGGTGAAGCGATTCTGTGGATCAAATTCCTCAACAGCAGCTAAATAGAAGCAACAGAATGATCAGCAAGATCTTTGTTTCAAAATAAAATTGGTCCAATGCCAACTGGTTATTGTATAGTGGCCATGTTACGAATTCAAATCTCATGATGACAAGATGTGAAACTGAATTCAATAAATCTGGCAACAGGTGAGCTAGCACCAAAAAAAAAAGAGAAAGTTATCAGATAATTATTCAAATAAGGAAGCCTGCCATCCCTACCCAGTCTGCTCGACAGTCTCCCATCCCACACGATAGTTGACTATTAATGCCCACCATAACCTTTTCCGAGCAGCCAAGGGATGGGCAACCTCATCCACATCCCAAGAACAATTCAAATTCAAAGGTGCAGCCACTTCGACCTATATTTGTACTTTAGCAAGTTGACTTGTCCATGGCCTTAGATGAAACCCTACACTGATTAAAATCCTACATTCTAATGGAACTCGTACAAGTACACAGAAAGGAAGCCTGGAAAACTACCTGCAGCCAGTTTGCATCACGTTGTAAGCACAAAGATACATTGAAACCGACCGGCTGCATATGCTCAGCAGACCAATATAGGAGGCACCTAATGTGACGACAACTCAGAGAACCCATGTAAATCCAGCAGTGTAATGTGGTCAGGTCTCTGGAGTTGGGTCTTTTACATTTGTGAGTGCTTCCGATAGATAGAGACCCATGCGCCTCCCATCAATGGCAATTTTTTGACAGTAAAAATATCTGAAGGCCTAATATACTGCCCAATAAGAACCACCATGCATTTATATAGTGCCTCATCACATCCCAAAGCGGTCACATACAATGAATTACGTTTGAAGTGCAGCCACTGATGTTACATAAGCAAACAGCAGAAAATAACATTATACATTCTCCAGTAAATTAGGACAAACAAGTCAATATTCGGTGGAGACAAAATATGTGCCTCTGTTTGGGCTTGCATTAGATAACCGTGCCATGCAGAGGTGAGAAAAAGGGCAGAATAATCCAAGTTAGTCTCATCATCATAGGCAGTCCCTCGAACGAGGATGACTTGCTTCCACGAGAGTTCACAGATGTTTCAATTGGTACTGAACAACAATTAGCACACAACTACAAAACAATGGCACTTTATTAATGAAAACAAAACAAATCATCTCAACCCATGACTGCTTAATAAATCTAATGCAGTTACCATTCCCTACTGTTGCAAGGGGAGCATGCGTCACAAAGTACTTTCCCACACAGCATAAATAAAATCATTGCTGTGGCTAAAAATCAGACCACCACACAAGTCCCAGATTCTGCTTCCAGCACTGACAAGCTTTTCAGGAGGAACGACCAAAAGATTTGGACACATCTGAAACATTGACGGGGAATATGCTGGAAATTAGCATGCCTGACTCAGAACTTCATACAGAACTCAACTGTGCCATTCATTAGAGACTCGAGAACCAGCAAGCACATAGGGACAGTGGAACAATTTGCAACAGCAAGGCAAGTGACATGAAACAGAAGTCTCAAATGTGCCCGTCATAAGCTACAATTCTCCTTTAACCCAGTATACAAGTGGTTTACACCAAGAAATACAAAAATACTGAAAAACACCGCATACAAAACATTTTCTTAAGGCTTACATTTGTATAAATGTGCGCCAGATAAGCAATTCGTAGTAAGTTTTGCAGTTAATTAACTTCCCTACAAAATAAACAAGCTTCTTGTGTGCTCGGTAAGATGACAGAAACTGAGGGCTCAAGTTTCGGCCTTCCCCGAGAATGGCGCAGCCCCGAGCTGGACGCCCGTTTTTCGCGCTCGAAAGTGTGCCGAAAAAAAACTCCGATATTCTCCGGCTCCTCGTAGGTCTTCAGCAGCTTGGTGCGGCGCACACAACAGCAGGGAGCGGAACCAGACACGTGCGCCGATTCTACAAGCAGTGGGAGGGCGGGCCTAATTTAAATAAGGCAACGTTGTGCCAGCAACCCTGCGCGTGCGCGTTGGAGTGTGCGCGCACGCGCAGTGGGAAATAAACATTGGCACTCGGCCATTTTTAAAGGGACCAGAGGAAAAGTGAAGACTTGTCTCGTGGACCCCTGGAAAGGCTTGTGATTTAATTTGTGATTTTTTTGTGTGTGTGTGTGTGTGTGTGTGTGTGTGTGTGTGTGTGAGAGAAAGAGTGCTTTTAGCAGCAGTGTTGAATAAATCACCTGCTAAACTTGCAGAACAGGTGCTGCATTGGTGCATGCAAATTAAGGACTGTGTGTTTTGAGAAATAAGAATGCCAATTCAACTTTGCAATGGATCAACATCCACAAAAAACAAAGAATTTCTTGCATGAGGAAGTGGAGATATTAGTCAACGTCACTTCACTTACTCCATTCTAAGTTAGTTTGGAGTAAGTTTTCACTGCCTAAACTTTGAAAACGGGCGTAAGTGGCCAGACACGCCCCCTTTTGAAAAAAAAATTCTGTTCCAAAGTGAAACTGTTCTAACTGACGAGAACTGGAGCAAACTAAATGCCGAGAATTCCAATTTCTAACATACTCCATTCTAAACCAGTTGTTCCAAAAAAACAGGAGCAACTCAGTCCGAAATTTGGCCCCAAAGGGAGACACAATTGTAAAGGGCTTCATTTGGAAAAACAAAATTATTACCTACATGGAACGTTCATTATACATGTCTCATACAGCATGGCTCAGTGCAAATGCTTCTGGAATACATGTCTGACTTGCTTGTAGCCAGGTGGAAGCAGTAATGGAATGATTACTGTATAAGTAATATCCTTAAAAGTAGCATACTGAAATTCGATCCGCACTGTAGCTGCAGCCGTTGCTCAATGGACTTTAACCTTGTCAGGGAGGTCCCTTAATGTTAACTGGTAGTAGCAGTGAAAGAAAGCACTTCCTCAGCCACCTAGCCATTCTCTGCAACAAGTAGACTCAAATGGCTTGCCGCTACATGAGACAACACATGGCAAGCTTAGTTCAGTCATGCATAGCAACATAGAAACATAGAAACATAGAAAATAGGTGCAGGAGCAGGCCATTCAGCCCTTCTAGCCTGCACCGCCATTCAATGAGTTCATGGCTGAACATGAAACTTCAGTACCCACTTCCTGCTTTCACGCCATACCCCTTGATCCCCCGAGTAGTAAGGACTTCATCTAACTCCCTTTTGAATATATTTAGTGAATTGGCCTCAACTACTTCCTGTGGTAGAGAATTCCACAGGTTCACCACTCTCTGGGTGAAGAAGTTTCTCCTTATCTCGGTCCTAAATGGCTTACCCCTTATCCTTAGACTGTGACCCCTGATTCTGGACTTCCCCAACATTGGCAACATTCTTCCTGCATCCAACCTGTCCAAACCCGTCAGAATTTTAAACGTTTCTATGAGGTCCCCTCTCACTCTTCTGAACTCCAGTGAATACAAGCCCAGTTGATCCAGTCTTTCTTGATAGGTCAGTCCCACCATCCCGGGAATCAGTCTGGTGAATCTTCGCTGCACTCCCTCAATAGCAAGTATGTCCTTCCTCAAGTTAGGAGACCAAAACTGTACACAATACTCCAGGTGTGGCCTCACCAAGGCCCTGTACAACTGTAGCAACACCTCCCTGCCCCTGTACTCAAATCCCCTCGCTATGAAGGCCAACATGCCATTTGCTTTCTTAACCGCCTGCTGTACCTGCATGCCAACCTTCAATGACTGATGTACCATGACACCCAGGTCTCGTTGCACCTTCCCTTTTCCTAATCTGTCACCATTCAGATAATAGTCTGTCTCTCTGTTTTTACCACCAAAGTGGATAACCTCACATTTATCCACATTATACTTCATCTGCCACGCATTTGCCCACTCACCTAACCTATCCAAGTCACTCTGTAGCCTCATAGCATCCTCCTCGCAGCTCACACTGCCACCCAACTTAGTGTCATCCGCAAATTTGGAGATACTACATTTAATCCCCTCGTCTAAATCATTAATGTACAATGTAAACAGCTGGGGCCCCAGCACAGAACCCTGCGGTACCCCACTAGTCACTGCCTGCCATTCCGAAAAGTACCCATTTACTCCTACTCTTTGCTTCCTGTCTGACAACCAGTTCTCAATCCACGTCAGCACACTACCCCCAATCCCATGTGCATTAACTTTGAACATTAATCTCCTGTGTGGGACCTTGTCGAAAGCCTTCTGAAAGTCCAAATATACCACATCAACTGGTACTCCTTTGTCCACTTTATTGGAAACATCCTCAAAAAATTCCAGAAGATTTGTCAAGCATGATCTCCCTTTCACAAATCCATGCTGACTTGGACCTATCATGTCACCATTTTCCAAATGCGCTGCTATGACATCCTTAATAATTGATTCCATCATTTTACCCACTACTGAGGTCAGGCTGACCGGTCTATAATTCCCTGTTTTCTCTCTCCCTCCTTTTTTAAAAAGTGGGGTTACATTGGCTACCCTCCACTCGATAGGAACTGATCCAGAGTCAATGGAATGTTGGAAAATGACTGTCAATGCATCCGCTATTTCCAAGGCCACCTCCTTAAGTACTCTGGGATGCAGTCCATCAGGCCCTGGGGATTTATCGGCCTTCAATCCCATCAATTTCCCCAACACAATTTCCCGACTAATAAAGATTTCCCTCAGTTCCTCCTCCTTAATAGACCCTCTGACCACTTTTATATCCGGAAGGTTGTTTGTGTCCTCCTTAGTGAATACTGAACCAAAGTACTTGTTCAATTGGTCTGCCATTTCTTTGTTCCCCGTTATGACTTCCCCTGATTCTGACTGCAGGGGACCTACGTTTGTCTTTACTAACCTTTTTCTCTTTACATACCTATAGAAACTTTTGCAATCCGCCTTAATGTTCCCTGCAAGCTTCTTCTCGTACTCCATTTTCCCTGCCCTAATCAAACCCTTTGTCCTCCTCTGCTGAGTTCTAAATTTCTCCCAGTTCCCAGGTTCGCTGCTATTTCTGGCCAATTTGTATGCCACTTCCTTGGCTTTAATACTATCCCTGATTTCCCTAGATAGCCACGGTTGAGCCACCTTCCCTTTTTTATTTTTACGCCAGACAGGAATGTACAATTGTTGTAATTCATCCATGCGTTCTCTAAATGTCTGCCATTGCCCATCCACAGTCAACCCCTTAAGTATCATTAGCCAATCTATCTTAGCCAATTCATGCCTCATACCTTCAAAGTTACCCTTCTTTAAGTTCTGGACCATGGTCTCTGAATTAACTGTTTCATTCTCCATCCTAATGCAGAATTCCACCATATTATGGTCACCCTTCCCCAAGGGGCCTCGCACAATGAGATTGCTAATTAATCCTCTCTCATTACACAACACCCAGTCTAAGATGGCCTCCCCCCTAGTTGGTTCCTCGACATATTGGTCTAGAAAACCATCCCTTATGCATTCCAGGAAATCCTCCTCCACCGTATTGCTTCCAGTTTGGCTAGCCCAATCTATGTGCATATTAAAGTCATCCATTATAACTGCTGCACCTTTATTGCATGCACTCCTAATTTCCTGTTTGATGCCCTCCCCAACATCACTACTACTGTTTGGAGGTCTGTACACAACTCCCACTAACGATTTTTGCCCTTTAGTGTTCTGCAGCTCTACCCATATAGATTCCACATCATCCAAGCTAATGTCTTTCCTAACTATTGCATTAATCTCCTCTTTAACCAGCAATGCTACCCCACCTCCTTTTCCTTTTATTCTATCCTTCCTGAATGTTGAATACCCCTGGATGTTGAGTTCCCAGCCCTGATCATCCTGGAGCCACGTCTCCGTAATCCCAATCACATCATATTTGTTAACATCTATTTGCACAGTTAATTCATCCACCTTATTGCGGATACTCCTTGCATTAAGACACAAAGCCTTCAGGCTTGCTTTTTTAACACCCTTTGTCCTTTTAGAATTTTGCTGTACAGTGGCCCTTTTTGTTCTTTGCCTTGGGTTTCTCTGCCCTCCACTTTTCCTCATCTCCTTTCTGTCTTTTGCTTTTGCCTCCTTTTTGTCTCCCTCTGTCTCCCTGTATAGGTTCCCATCCCCCTGCAATATTAGTTTAACTCCTCCCCAACAGCACTAGCAAACACTCCCCCTAGGACATTGGTTCCGGACCTGCCCAGGTGCAGACCGTCCGGTTTGTACTGGTCCCACCTCCCCCAGAACCGGTTCCAATGCCCCAAGAATTTCAATCCCTCCCTGCTGCACCACTGCTCAAGCCATGTATTCATCTGCGCTATCCTGCGATTCCTACTCTGACTAGCACGTGGCACTGGTAGCAATCCCAAGATTACTACTTTTGAGGTCCTACTTTTTAATTTAGCTCCTAGTTCCTTAAATTCTTTTCGTAGGACCTCATCCCTTTTTTTTTTTTACCATGAAGGAACTTTTTCAAGCCAGTTCTTTAACATGTTAGTTATCTGAAAGTGTTGGATAAAGGCCGATTGACAGATGGATCAGGATCAGTATTTCGCATCACATTTGACATTCTTAGCAATGTCAGCCTTTCTCACTAACAAGAGCAATCCATTGTTCCAGTGTCACTCTTGAAATATTGGAGGTCACCTTATACTTCATATGATAAATCCATAAATAATTGCTGTGACTCATTGTTGATAAGATGAAGTCCCAAGATATGTGTCAGAAATACAGTATTGGTCCTGCAAATCAGAAGCTTGTGTACCAGTGCGCATCTGCAGTTGGAGTAAAGACTCTGCACCAGTGATGCTTAATACGGAGGAGTCAAGCAAAAACTAAGCACCGAACTACCTCAGCGTATACTGTACAGTAAACTAGAAATCCAACTAAAGTGCAAAACACAGATTTCAAATTGAATCTGCCAAATGAAAATATAGAAGTGTATTCCTAATCCAATCATCATGATCCAATGCATAAAACAGCTTTTATATTAAAAGGACTGCTTTAAAAGATTCCTTCATCTGTGAACTAAATTGTCAGTATCTTAAGGTGCACCTGCACATGCTACTCTTTAAAGAATGAAGTAGGGCACAAGGAAGGCCATTTAGCCCACCAAGGCTGTCCCAACAGGCCATGTACCATTTACACTAACAATGAGCTCTCTATCCAAAGAGATGTGAAGGAGCACAGGTGAAATTACTATGGTCGACTTCTGAAGGAAATTGAGCAAAATCTGTAACAACTTTCAAAAATAGTCAACATTGAAAAAATTCTCAAAGCTCTTCAGAGACGTAATCAAAAAAAATAGCCAAAGTAGCATGGACATATTAAGACAGGTGACCAAAAGCTTGGTCAAAGAAGAGGGGGGTTTTAAGGAGGATCTTAAGTAGGAGAGATAGAGAGATTTAGAAGCAGAATTGCAGAAAATGGATCTTAAGCCACTAAAGGTGGGGCAAAGATGATTGAGGGGCACAAATGACCAAAGTCAGAGAACAGGGAATTCAAAGGGATGGAGGAAGAGATAGGGAGAGGCATAAGCATGAAACATTTTAAAAATAGGGATGAGAATTTTAAATTTGAGGCGTTTGAGAACCAGAAGCCAATGTCGGTCAGCGAGTACAGGGATGATAGGTGAATAGGACTTCATGCAAGTTACAGTAAGGCCAGCAAGATTTTTTAGATAATGTGAAGTTTATGGAGGGGAAAAGATGGGAGGCCAGCCAAGATGTTAGAGGTGAACCTAGGGGTCAACCAAGAGTGAATGTTGAACAAGGCATCCGACAGCACAGAAGCAATGAAAGGGAATCAAACAACATTGTGTGAAAAAATGCTTCCTGATTTCACTCCTGAATGGCCTAAACTCTAATTTTAAGATTATGCCACGTAGTTTTTCTCCATCTATCCTTTCGAATCCCGTTATCATTTTAAACACCTCTATCAGATCACCCCTCAATTTTCTAATTCAAGGTAATACGAATCAAGTTTATGCAACCGGTCCTCATAATTTAAATCCTTTCAGCCCAAGTCATTCTGGTGAATCTGCACTGTATCCCCTCCAAGGATAATATATCTTTCCTGAGGTGCAGTGCCCAAAACTGAATGCAGTACACCAGATGGGATCCAACCAAGGTTCTGTACAACTTAAACACAACTTCGTCCCCTTTGTATTCCAGACCCCTTGAGATAAAGGTCAGTGTCAATTGAATTACAAAAGGATTCACATTCATTTCCCCTCCAACCACCAGAGCAAAACTGGAAAAGATCCATTAAAAATTTGTTTTTTTACCTTTCTAAGCCAGGATACTCCTTATTTTTGAAGTAATGTCAGCCTTTCCTGTAATAGTTATACCTCTGCCGGCCTAACAGCCAAAGAATATGGACATGTTTTCCCGGGTGGGCCAGACAGAATTCTAATGAAAGACTCCCCGCCTTCCCCCGCCCATCTCTTTCTCCATAATAATCTATATTCAGCTCTAGAATATATTATATATGTATACTTGTATTTACTCTGTACAGCCACCAGGGGCGCATCCCCTGGAGTCCCAAGGGATCCCATAATCCCTTGGGAGCACAGGTATTTAAGGAGGCTTCACAGGTTGGAGGCGCACTCTGGAGACCTGCAATAAAAGACTACGGTCACACTTTACTTTGAGCTCTGTGTTCAATCTGACTCTTTCTCCATGCACAACAGAATTCAGGTTTAAAAAACATGCCATTTATATATTCTAATTGGAGGATAGGGGAAACTCATATCTTCTCTCAATCTGGACAATTCTATTCAGAAATAAATATTTAATTAAGCAACAATTAGGAGGAAACACCACAAACCAAAATCCACATGTCTTTTATCCTACAATTTACCTCCTTTTCATTAATTCTGCTACAAGGCATCTTAAATATGTGAAATAGCCTCTGGTCCAGAGTTCTGCATTCTCCTTGAAACATTTTCCTGAACAATGAAGCCCTAAAGTTGTTCATTAAGACGTCAATGCATGTGCTGACACTCAGTCTGGAATTCTCAACATATTATCCGAAATCTAACCGCAAGGCAGACACTCACCCACCGCATGGGGCCACAAAAAACAATTGTTCATTTGATTTGTAACATTTTTGGGAGAGCCAAGTCTTCAGGCCATTACTCTCCAAGGTCTACTCTGCAAGTCCATAATATGCCCTTTCCACACATCCATTCATTATAAACTATTGGACAAGCACTTTGCAAAATTAAAAATCCAATCTTTTGTACCAAATTAATAGCAACACAGTATTAATGAATATATGCTGCACACCAACTGGGAGAACCCAGTGTTCAACTCTGGAGATTCTTCCAGAGGAGAAAGAGTTCTTCCAGAGGAGAAAAGTCCCCTTGGCCAATGTTACCTTATTAACTTTCTAACAATACCATATATCTTCTACAGAGCAATTCTTTAACAAGAACACTGGTAAGGCTTCTCAGGTAACAGAGCAGATGTTGACATTAGGCCAGTGAAACTTACCACCTCAAGCTCACTTCTAATTTCAGAAACAATTTCCAAATGTTTTGTCAATGACTCAGTTGAACCAAGAAAATTGCAATCTCCGCCCCTGAACAGCATGTCATACAAATAACTTCTACACTCCCCACTTATTTGGTTGCTCCCAGTTAATATGCCAACTCCTAACACTCAGTTTGCATTAATAATCAGAAGTTAGTGGACAATAGGATGCAGCCACAATTGACTTCAATGTAAAAATGTCCCAGATTTGTAGTTGTATCAGTAACCATTCCTTTACTTTGCCTGTTCAGGCAGATGTAAAAGATCCCATGAAGAAGAGCAGGGTAGTCTCTGTCTCTCGATTAACATTTATCCTTCAACTATCACTACCAAAAATAGATTCATCATCATCATCATAGGCAGTCCCTCGGAATCAAGGAAGACGTGCTTCCATTCTTAATGAGTTCTTAGGTGGCTGTACAGTCCAATATGAGAGCCACAGTCTCGGTCACAGGTGACGCATGTAAGGGGTGGTTTGCAGGGGGTCAGCTTTCCCTTGATCTTATATGAGCGGTTCCGAATCGCTCCCACACCCTTGGTTCTAGACATTGGAATTATGAAGGGACTGTGACAGACTTGGACAATCAGTTTCAAGGTAGGAAGCAGGTATGGCTTTATTGTGTTTAAAAAGTAGTAAAAGGCACACCTTTAAATAACACACACACAGACCAATACACAGAGGGTACAGCACATTGAATAAAATGTCAAATTACAGCCTATGGGGAAAAGAATACAGCTTAAACTCTAAATGGGGTAAAGAGGAGAATGCAGATACATTTACACAAGTTATCCCAGCCTCCCCCCTCCCAATTCCCCTAACTAACTAAGTTATAGCTCTGAGTGTTCAGGAGCTATGCTCACCAATCCCTTTAGACAGTTGCCGGTGAATCACGGTTTCGGGGTTCGCTGCACTTGGCCTTCTAGGCGAGCCGTACCCTGGACGGAGATGGGGACTTCGGACTGCGTAGTCTTCGGTTGGGGTGCGTCCGTTGATGCGGTAAGTACCCACTTTCTTTGGTTAGGAATAGTTTTAGCTAGTCCCTTTTGGTAATTTCTCACCCGTTGGGTCATTCAGAAGTAGACTGTGGAGTGGAAGTAAAGGTCGATTCTTTGGTTTTTGCTGAGTTGGTTTTGGTTGGTCGCTTCACTGGTTGTAGTGGCCCGAACCTTACTACTACTGTTTGGTGGTCTGTACACAACTCCCACTAGCATTTTCTGCCCTTGGTATTCCACAGCACCACCCATACAGATTCCACATCATCCAAGCTAATGTCCTTTCTTACTATTGCATTAATGTCCTCTTTAATCAGCAATGCCACCCCGCCTCCTTTTCCTTTCTGTCTATCCTTCTTGAATGTTGAATACCTCTGGATGTTGAGTTCCCAGCCTTGTCTCTGGCTTCCCTGGAGCTATGTCTCCGTGATGCCAATTACATCATACCCGTTAACTGCTATCTGCGCAGTTAATTTGTCCACCTTATTCCGAATACACCTCGCATTGAGGCACAGAGCCTTCAGGCTTGTCTTTCTAACACACTTTGCCCCTTTAGAATTTGGCTGTAATGTGGCCCTTTTTGCTTTAGGTTTCTCCGCCCTCCATTTTTACTTTTCTTCTTTCTATCTTTTGCTTCTGCCCCCATTCTACTTCCCTGCGTCTCCCTGCATAGGTTCCCATCCTCCTGCCGTATTAGTTTAACTCCTCCCCAACAGCACTAGCAAACACTCCCCCGAGGACATTGGTTCCGGTCCTGCCCAGGTGCAGACCGTCCGGTTCGTACTGGTCCCACCTCTCCGAGAACCGGTTCCAATGTCCCAGGAATTTGAATCCTTCCCTGCTGCACCATTCCTCAAGCCACGTATTCATCTGAGCTATCCTGCGATTCCTACTCTGACTTGCACGTGGCACTGGTAGCAATCCTGAGGTTACTAGTTTTGAGGTCCTACTTCCAGGTGTCAGTGGGGATGTTGCACTTCATCAGGGAGGCTTTAAGGGTGTCCTTGTAACATTTCCAATGCCCACCTTTGGCTCGTTTGCCATGAAGGAGTTCCGAGTAGAGCGCTTGCTTTGGGAGTCTCATGTCTGGCATACGAACTATGTGGCCTGCCCAGCGGAGCTGATCAAGTGTGGTCAGTGCTTCGATGCTGGGGATGTTGGCCTGGTCAAGGACGATAATGTTGGCGCATCTGCCCTCCCAGGGAATTTGTAGGATTTTGCGGAGACATCATTGGTGGTACTTCTCCAGCGACTTGGTGTCTAATGTACATGATCCATGTTTCTGAGCCATACAGGAGAGCAGGTTTTACTACAGTCCTGTAGACCATGAGCTTGGTGGCAGTTTTGAGGGCCTGGTCTTCAAACACTCTTTTCGTCACGCGGCCGAAGGCTGCACTGACGCACTGGAGGCGGTGTTGGATCTCGTCATCGATGTTTGCTTTTGTTGATAGAAGGCTCCCGAGATATGGAACGTGGTCCACATTGTCCAGGGCCGCGCCGTGGATCTTGAAGACTGGGGGACAGTGCTGTGCGGTAAGGACAGGCTGGTGGAGCACCTTTGTCTTGCTGATGTTTAACCCAAGGCCCATGCTTTCGTACGCCTCAGTAAATACGTCGACTATGTCCTGGAGTTCAGCCTCTCTGCGCAGACGCAGGCATCGTCCGCATACTGTAGCTCGATGACAGAGGTTGGAGTGGTCTTGGACCTGGCCCGGAGACGGCGTAGATTAACAGGTCATTAATGTCCTGTTTGTGGGAATTGCTGTGCATAAATTGGCTGCTATGTTTGTCTACATAGCACTTAAAAAGTAATTCACACAGCTTGAGATGTACTAGAGATGTGATAAAGAACTTGCATTTATGTAATGTGTTAAGAGTAATAGGTTTTTTAAATATCCATGGCTGTGTCTTTTACTGCATAGTTTTATGAAACCCTGAAATAAAGGGTAGGAGGGTTAAGCACAATGCTCCACACTGCAATGCTCCACCTCACACAACAATCTCCCTGCTGGAGTGGAACTAAACTGCAGAACCAGTGGAACCTGCTCAACCTTCATCTCCAGGCCAGATCCAAAACTGTCCCAACCTCTGTTGTCGAACTACAGTACCCGGACGACGCTTGAGTCTGCGCACATTCAGAGACTGAACTCCAAGTCATAGTGAACACCTTCACGGAGGTGTACGAAAGCATGGGACTCACACTAAACATCCATAAGACAAAGGTCCTCCACCAACCTGACCCCACCACACAGCACTGCCCCACCAGTCATCAAGATCTACAGCGCTAAGCACATATATTAAGTTCAAGATAATTGTTGTAGAGTCACCGAGTGGACTACTTATGCAATACATAATAAAGCCATGTGCTCTGCACAGTTCTACCTGGGTGCCATGTTGTGCAGGTCTGTGTGTTTACTGTATCTCAAGATAGCACAATAATAAAAGAATTGTAAATGGAAAAAACTGCTGGTGCACTCTGACAGATGAGATTTGTGGCAGGACACATTTCTAGAGTACGCCAAGCAATTGAGCGGAGAGAATTTTACAAACTTGGATTAAACTATACAGGTGCTAAAAAGTATATTAATTTACAGTGACACTTTCATAACAGGAAAGGCTTGCTGTATAAGAATAACAAATTAGGAAAGGGGGGGTGCAACGAGACCTGGGTGTCATGGTACATCAGTCATTGATAGTTGGCATGCAAGTATAGCAGGCGGTGAAGGCGGCAAATGGCATGTAGGCCTTCATAGCTAGAGGATTTGAGTATAGGAGCAGGGAGGTCTTACTGCAGTTGTACAGAGCCTTGGTGAGGCCACACCTAGAATATTGTGTTCAGTTTTGGTCTCCTAATCTGAGGAAGGACATTCTTGCTATTGAGGGAGTGCAGTGAAGGTTCACCAGACTGATTCCAGGGATGGCTGGACTGTCATATGAGGAGAGACTGGATCACTGGGTTTGTATCCACTGGAGTTTAGAAGAATGAGAGGGGATCTCATAGAAACATATAAAATTCTGACGGAATTGGACAGGTTAGAGGCAGGAAGAATGTTCCCATTGCTGGGGAGTTCCAGAACCATGGGTCACAGTCTAAGAATAAGGGGGAAGCCATTTAGAACTGAGATGAGGAGAAACTTCTTCACTTAGAGTGGTTAAGTGTGGAATTCTCTACTGCAGAAAGTTGTTGAGGCCAGTTCGTTAGTTATATCCAAAAGGGAGTTAGGTATGGCCCTTACGGCCAAAGGGATCAAGGGGTATGGAGAGAAAGCAGGAAAGGTGTACTGAGGTTGAATGATCAGCCGTGATCTTATTCAATGGCGGTGCAAGCTCGAAGGGCCGAATGGCCTGCTCCTGCACCTAATTTCTATGTTTCTATGATCCATTATTTCAGTTATACAGTTGTACCTCCAGTCCGGCACCCTTGGGATCTGACCGGTGCCAGACCAGAGAATTTTCCAGACCATGGGAGGTCACGTCGACCCTAGCGCTGTCAGCAGTACTCTAAGACTTACCGGGTACTGCTGACAAAGACCCGGCCGCGTTCTGTTCATATGCTGCACAGAAGTCGACTGCACAGCATTTCTCAGGCCCAGCTTCAGCGCCTCAGTCAGCTGCCATACTCCTCGCTCCCTCTCTGTGCCAACCCGACCAAGGAGGGAACACCGGAGGCAGCGGGGAGAGGAGAAGCAGCCAGCCCCAGGTCACAGCGCCGGTCGCAACCCGCCACTGGGAATGATACTGGACCAGGGATGTTGCCGGACCAAAGCGTCCCGGACTGGAGCGGTACAACCTACATTGCCTTGGGAGAAAGCTAGAATTCATTGTTTGTTAAATAAAATCAGACTTATTCTGAAAGGCTGTGTGCAAACTCATCATTTCAGCATGAACACACACAAGGTTCTGATACAATTGTAGTTACTGTTATCAAGAGTGCTCAACATCTGGTACAAAGCATATCTATGCAACAAATACTGTATCATTTTTAAAAATCTCAAGGAAAAATCCTCATGAAAGCACTTTCATTGTTTATTTGAAACACAACAGTGATTGAAGCTGTGCTGAAAACAAGTGTAAGGACACGAATACAAAAACAACATGGCTCTTCTTTACTGCCCCAAACAATTTAGCATGTATTCGCCTGCCGCCCCCCCTTAAAGCAGTGCCCCTTTCAAGAGATTAAGCGAACAGGTGCCTGGGTCCTTGATTATAACATGCAAACACAATATTGACCGTAAATATTTAGTCACAAAATTCCCAAGAGCAAGAAAAGGACAAAGCAGCTGTGGAAGTTATTCAAAACAGTGAAAACATGTAATCGGAACTCTAACATGGGAGATAGAAAACAAAACATGGGCGCAACCATTTTTTTGACATGGCACAGGACTTTACAGCACCAGTTCTGCCGTCATAATAATACTGTATTTCAGGTTACATCCCCTAGCCTCCTGAGTGTACCATCTCAACTGTGCTGCTGCCCACTTTGAGATGGGGAGGAGAAAAGCAGGGGGTATACACTGTATCAAATGTACAGTCCTCACAGAGTCATTCAAAAAAAGGTTGCAATTGTAACAATTGAAATGTGCATCAGCGTAAAACAATCCAATATACAGAAAACTACCACTGGCGCAAAATGTGTTTTTCCCAAGGAGTGTGCACTCACAGGGCACACATCTTAAATGCACATATTTTCCGTAGCATTTAGAAGCAAATTTCCTTCAATGTTTTTGTAAATTTATTCCAGTTTTGGAAATAAGCCTCAAAAACCATCTAGGTTTTATCCAAAATCTGACGGATTAAAGTTCACATTCATGACTACATAAACGTATACAAGCTGCATTTCCTCATCAGGCTAACCTTTCCACTGTCCCCTACTGAAATTTGGTGGTGGTGCTGGTAGGGAAGAGGGGAATTTGTTGATAGTTACTGAAATAACAAGTTAAGACTTAAGCAAATGGTAACGGGCATGTGAACTAATTCTCAACACATCAGCACAGCAAGCACAGAAGGGATCATTAATAGAATTTCATGAAATTTGCCTAATGAAAAATTACTGCCAACAAATTTATCGAGTGTGTAGCTGAGTTATAAAGACCACAAGGACTCTAGGTACAGTTCTTACTCTGCACTAAGTTAGCTGACCATAGTAGAGGCACTATAATTGGCCCCAGCCACACTTCCCATTCCTATTATCAAGCAATACCTGGTGGAAGTACACCTACGGACATCAGGTGAGAACAGGTATGATCTAGGATTTGGTGCTGCCATCCTCCTATCCTGCCCTCAAGACACCGTCAAAGCTCACACATGAATAATCATCCTCCGGGCAAAGTATTGGAGGTTGTCCACCACTCATGGAACCTTAACTCCAGCAATAGGTTAACAACTTCAAGCTAGAAGAGACGACCAGAAAACGGACAAGACTTTTAAAAATTAATTGCCGAGCTAACAGCTCTCCTAAATGTCCAAATCACATCCAACAAAATCTCTGATGCAGAGAGAACAGGAACGAAAATAATGGCAAAATGGGCAGAGATAGATCATGTTAAACATTTTTACCACAATCTATGTTTCTACAGCACTCAATTACATTGAGACACATCTCAAAGCATGCTGCAAGGCAATGATAAAGTGGCAGGAGGGAGAAAGATGGAGTCAAGAGGGGGCCAAAGAACAGTTGAAAAGGAAGGCATCAAAGGCAGAGAATCTGAAGGAAGGAGTTACTGAATCATAGGTTTTGACCAGAGAAATGTAAACCTTTCACCTCTGGTCACACAAATACTGTCAAGAGCACAATGGATGAACGTCATATTTCAGCCTGGTTCATCAATCCAGTAAAAAGATTAAAGATGGCCGGTTGTAGCATCCAATTTTTTTCTTAAATGATTGCAGGGTTTTTATCTCCACTACGCTGGAAGTCCATACCATTTATTGATCAGTGTGTGAATAGCATCATCATCCGCAGTCCCTTGAATCGAGGTAGACTTGCTTCCACTCAGTTCTCAGGTGGCTTGTAAAGTCCAATGCGGGAATTACATCTCTGTCACAGGTGGGGTAGACAGTGATTGAGGGAAAGGGTGGGTGGTTTGCGCACGCTCCTTCCGCTGTCTGCATTTGATTTCTGCATGCTCTCGGCGACGAGACTAAAGGTGCTCAGCGCCCTCCCGGATGCTCTTTCTCCATTTTGGGCAGTCTTGGGCCAGGGATTCGGCACTTTATCAAGGAAGCTTTGAGGGTGTCCTTGAAACGTTTCCTTTGCTCACCTGGGGCTCGCTTGCCGTATTGGAGTTCCGAATAGAGCACTTGCTTAGGGAGTCTCATGTCGGGCAGCGTTTGTGGTACTTGTCCAGCGCTTTGAGATGTCTGCTGGATATGGTCCACTTCTCAGCCATATAGGAGGGCGGGTATCACTACTGCCCTGTAGATCATAAGCTTGGTGCCAGATTTGAGGTCCTGGTCTTCAAACAATCTCTTCCTCAGGTGACCAAAGGCTGCTCTAGCAGACTGGAGGTAGTGTCGCACCTAGTCATCGATGTCTGCCCTTGCTGATAGTAGGCTCCCGAGGTATGGAAAATGGTTCACCTTGACCAAGGACACGCCGTGGATTTTGATGACCAGGGGGCAGTGCTGTGTGGCGGGGTAAGGTTGGTGGAGGACCTTTGTCTTATGGATGTTTAGCGTAAAGCCCATGCTTTCGTACGCCTCGGTGAAGATGTTGATGATGGCTTGGAGTTTGGCTTCCAAGTGTGCACGTACTGTAGTTTGATTAGAGGATGGGACGACCTTGGATCAAGCCTGGAAGCGGTGAAGGTTAAACAGGTTCCCATTGGTTCTATCGTTTAGTTCCACTCCAGCGGTGAGCTTGTTGAGTGTGAAATGGAGCATTGCAGCAAGGAAATAGAGAAAAGCGTTGGTGCGATAACGCAGCCCTGCTTGACCCTGGTCCGGACGTAGATTGGATCTGTGGTGGTTGCAGGGTTTTTAACCTCCAGTACTCTATCTGGAAGTCCATATCATTTATTGATCAGTGTGTGAATAGCAACTTCCTGATATCAGTCCTAAATGTGCCTTTCACTAGTCTGAAACCTGTGTTTCCATTGTCCTACTCTCCCGACCCAATTCAAAGCGATTATTGGGATTGACCTTTCCCGTACCGTTTATTATCTCGCATACCTCATTAACATGGTTAAGTTCTGGTATCTGTAAAAACAGTACTCAAGTTCCAGCTGAACTACATTCATTCAACACTGATAGGTTACTGGATAAATTCTGGAGGAATACTCGCCAGTGAAAAGCATGGGGCAGATGATCAAACACGTTTACAAAAATCCAATTCTACAAGTGAATTAAAAAATACACTAACTCAGGCTCTCTACCATATTTGATAGACATATATTTGACTCTGCTGTTTGGTTGGCACCCATGGCTAAGCTTCTAATGCCTAAACTGAAACTTTGTCCGTGGGATACCTGGCTAAAGGGCCAACACTAATGCAATGCAGCTGCTTCAGGACTAAAAATAAACAGCACTGCACATGGAGGAAAAATTAGAGCCATCCAACATTCTTGACAAGGATTACTACCTGAGCCATGAGCAAATTTGCATAGGGTGAATAAGATCAGAGAGTTAAACACATGGCTCAAAGATTGGTGTGGGAGAAATGAGTTTTGGTTCGTGGGACACTGACACTGGCACCAGTACTGGGGTAAGAGGGAGCTGCTCCATTGGGCAGGCTCCATTTAGACCTTACACCGTGAGCAGCCTCGGGGGTAGCGTGGAGGCCCCGACCTGCGTGAGAACACCAGCGGCAGGTCGGGGCCATAAAAGGAGCGGAGCTGCGGCAGCCAGGGAGCAGCGTGGAGGCCCCGACCTGCGTGAGAATATCAGTGGCAGGTTGGGGCTATAAAAGGAGCGGAGGTGCATCGGCCCTGGAACAGCGTAGAGGCATGCCACTTCAGGGAGCAGCGCGAGCTGGTGCATGAGGACCACGGCAGCGAAGGGTGATGTCATCAAGGTCCAAGTCGGTGATCGGAGCGTGGGCAGAAACAGCAGGAGTGACGAGAGACTGTGGAGGGATGTGATCGGGGCCCAGGAGAGGCGGGAGTTCGGGGCCAGGGGTCCTGCGATGTGTGCGCGCAGTAGGTCCGTGCAGCAGAGGAGCTCTCCAGTCGTCTTGGATAACCCTTGCCACTGGATCAAGATTTAGCTCTGTCAAGCCCATGTGGTGGCTGGTGTGCAACGGCCACCACACGTTAAAAAAATCCACGCACAGGCGTCTTCCACCCTTCAGGATGTAGTTCAGGACTTGGAATATTAGGTCCTTCATTGAAACACCTGTGAACTCATTCTTTTTTGGCGTGGAAGCAAGTCATCCTCGTTTCAAGGAACTGCCTATGATGATGATAATGTGCTGGAACTAGGGTCCTGGCGAATCAAATAACTAGGGCTGTAGAGAGGGTTATGAACTAATTAGTGGGGGGGGGGGGGGGCGGTTGGGAGGAGAGAGGTGTTCAGGTGAGCGAAAATCTAAAAAGTCAAAGAATAAGGAGAAGGCAATAGAGCAGGGTAGCACTGGAGGAAATGAAAACCAGAACATGCCCGGAAGGGACAGAATGTATAAACAAAGGTGAATCAGAAAGTTGGGTCAAAGCAGGAAAAAAATGGTAAACAAGAATTAATTTAATAGTTCTTTATCTGACTGCACGCAGCATTTGTAACAAAATAGATGCGTTGACGGCACAAATAGATATAAATGGGTATGATCTGATAACCATTACAGAGATTTGGTTGCAAGGTGACCAAGGCTGGGAACTAAATATTCAGGGTTATTTCACAATTCAGAAGGACAGACAAAGGAAAAGGAGGTGGGGTAGCATTGTGAATAAAGGATGAGATCAGTGTGTTAGTGAGAAACTATATTGGCTCAGAAGATCAAGATGTCGAATGTTTGGGTGGAGATAAGGAATACTAAGGGGGAAAAGTCGCTGGTGGGCGTAGTCTATCGGCCCTCTAATAGTCGCAACTCTGTTGGTCGGAATATAAAATCAAGAAATAATGGAGGCTTGTAAAAAAAGGAACAGCAATAACCATGGGTGATTTTAACCTTCATATTGATTGGACAAAGCAAATTGGCCAGAGCAGCCTTGAGGAGTTGTTCATAGAGCGTATCCGGAATAGTTTCCTTGAACAGTATGTTGCAGAACCAACCAAGGAGCAGGCTATCTTAGATCTAGTACTGTGTAATGAGACAGGATTAATAAACGATCTCCGAGTAAAGGATCCTCTGGGAATGAGTGACCATAGCATGGTTGTATTTCAAATTCATTTGAAGGGTGAGAAAGTTGACTCACAAACCACTGTCCTAAGCTCAAATAAATGAGACTACAAAGGTATGAAGGCAGAGTTGGCTAAAGTGGGCTGGGAAAATAGATTAAAGTATGGGACGGTTGATGAGCAGTGGCAAACATTTGAGATATTTCATAACTCGCAACAAAAATATATCCCAATGAGAAGGAAAGACTAAGAGAAGGGATAACCATCTGTGGCAAAGTAAGGAAATAAGGGATAGTATCAAATTGAAAACAAGGGCATGCAATGTTGCCATGACTAGTGGGAGGCCAGAGGATTGGGGCAATCAGCAAAGAACTAAAAAAATAATAGAGGGAAGACAAATTATGAAAGTAAACTAGCATGAAATATAAACAGATAGTAAGAGTTTCGACAGGTACATAAAAAGGAAAAAAGAGTGGCTAAAGTAAATGTTGGTGCCCTCGAGGATGAGACTGCGGAATTAATAATGGAGAACAGGGAAATGGCAGAGACATTGAACAAATATTTTGCATCAGTCTTCACGGTAGAAGACACTAAAAAATCCAATAATGGATAATCAAGGGGCTGGGAGGAACGTAATACAATCACTATCACTAAAGTAGTAGTACTCAGTAAAATAATGGGACCAAAGGTGGACAAGTCCCTTGGACCTGATGGCTTACATCCTAGGGTCTTAATAAGAAGTGGCTGCAGAGATAATGGATTGTAATCATTGGTTGTAATCTACCAAAAATCCCTGAATTCTGGAGAGGTCCCAGCGGATTGGAAAATCACAAATGTAACGTCCCTATTTAAAAAAGGAGGCAGACAGAAATCAGGAAACTATAGACCAGTTAGCCTACCTTCTGTTGTTGGGAAAATGCTGGAGTCCATTATTAAGGAAGCAGTAGCAGGACATTTGAAAAAGCTTAATTCAATCAAGCAGAGTCAGCATGGTTTTATGAAAGGGAAATCATGTATGACAAGTTTGCTGGAGCTCTTTGAGGATGCAACGAGCAGGGTGGATAAGAGGGAACCAGTGGATGTGGTGTATTTGGATTTTCAGAAGGCATTCGATAAGGTGCCACATAAAAGGTTACTGCACAAGATAAAAGTTCATGGGGTTGGAGCCAATATATTAGCATGGAGAAGAGGATTGGCTAACTAACAGAAAACAAAGTCTGAAAAAATGGGTCATATCCCGGTTGGCAAACAGTAACTAGAGGGGTGCCACAGGGAGCAGTGCTGGGGCCTCAACTATTTACAATCTATATTAATGACTTGGATGAAGGGACTGAGTGTAATGTAGCCAAGTTTGCTGATGATACAAAGATAGGTGGGAAAGCAAATAGTGAGGAGGACACAAAAATCTGCAAAGGGATATAGACAGGCTAAGTGAGTGGGGAAAATTTGGCAGATGGAACATAATATCGGAAAATGTGAGATTATCCACTTTGGCAGAAAAAAAAATAGAAAAGCAAGTTATAATTTAAATGGAGAAAAATTGCAGTGCTGCAGTACAGAGGGACCTGGGGGTCCTTGTGCATGAAACACAAAAAGTTAGTATGCAGGTACAGCAAGTAGTCAGGAAAGCAAATGGAATGTTGGCCTTTATTGCAAGGGGGATAGAGTATAAAAGCAGAGAAGTCCTGCTACAATTGTACAGGGTATTGGTGAGGCCACACTGGAGTACTGCGTACAGTTTTGGTCTCCGCATTTAAGGAAGGATATACTTGCATTGGAAGCTGTTCAGCTGTTCAGGAAAGGTTCACCGGGTTGATTCCGGCGATGAGGGGGTTGACTTGAGGATAGGTTGAGTAGGTTGGAACTATACTCATTGGAGTTCAGCCGAATAAGAGGTGATCTTGTTGAAACATACAAGATAATGAGGGAGTTCAACAAGGTGGATGCTGAGAGGATATTTCCACTCATAGGGGAAACTAAAACGAGGGGACGAAATCTTAGAAGGGGCCGCCCATTTAAAACGGAGATGGAGAAATTTCTTCTCTGAGGGTTATAAATCTATGGAATTTTCTGCCCCAGAGAGCTGTGGAGTCTGGATCATTGAATATATTTAAGGTGGAGATAAACAGATTTGTGAGCGATAAGGGAATAAAGGGTTATGGGGAATGGGCAGGGAAGTGCAACTGAGTCCATCAGATCAGATCAGTCATGATCTTATTAAAATGGCGAAGCAAGCTTGAGGGGTCAAATAGCCTACTCTTGCTCCTATTTCTTATGTTCGTATGTTCTTATGATATTTTCCGGTCAGCACAGACTTTTGAATAATGCCTCGGCATTTGCAGGATACGGGAGGAATTTAACATATTTTGTTTGAGAGGATAGTGTTTTGGGACAGCACTTAACACTCCATTGTTCAGCTGGCTGGCCATCAAACATCAGAAGGCAAACCTGAAATTAGGTCAGTACACCTAAACTCCCAAATAGGCTTTAAGCACAGGCTCTGGGACTGCTAAATCTGTATTCTGCACTATTAACAGCGAGACTTAGAAGTCAGTTACCATCACACTTAAACCCATTTTGTGTGGGATACACAACTAAAATAGGAATATTTTTCTTTCTCTCCAGTTTTCTCCCCATTCTCCAGAAGACGCGGGACACATTATGGGGCATCATTCGAATTATCTAACAATTCAAAGTTTAATGCAAAAAGTAATAGACTATTCGACTAATATGCCGGTAATATGGGGATTCTACTACCAGGGGACTTAGACCCTGACCCTTACTCATCCACCCTTACCAAGGCTGGGGGGAAAAGAGCAAAAGGGAGTGTAGAGGCACAGCACACTGGAAACCCAATATACTCCATTACAGAGCAGAAATACATAGACACGATACTCCACAGAGCCCCGAGTTTAGCTTTGCCGTCAGATATAGGTAGAAACCAAGAGGAGGCTAGATAGTTTCTTCGAAAGCAGCACCTACGAGGGGAGGAGAGAAAATTGGAGCGGTTCTCAAAATAATCAGGGTTCTGCACACATTCACCATTCAAGATCAACACCAGTAAGAGTTTGGGATTACCACGGGCATGGTTTGGACAGCAGAATGATTAAAGAGGGAGAGTAAGATATTTCAAATGGGGCAGAGAAAAAAGAAGCAATTCCACCACTAATATTGCAGCAATATAGCAACTTCACGGGAAACAACTTGCAAAAGTAAACTCCACTCTCTTTCCTCCACATAACAGTTTGTCTATTGTTTGGAAAACTTGATCAAACATGGAGGACAATAGACTGCCCAATTCAAGGTGTTCGACCCAAAGCAATAACTTGTATGAAAACACTGAATCTTCCATAAGGAACGCCTGCACCAATGAAAAAAGTTTATGACCTACTTCGGACAAAATTTATACAAGACATGGGCTTTAACATAGGAATTTCTTTATCATACATTTAAAACACAAGAATACAGAAACATTAATTCAGTTAATCCGTAGAAGTATATAAAGTATATTCTAAAAATAAACAATTGATTAATCAAATTTAACCACTGTTAAATCTAGAAACAAATATAAAAAATAGGTACAGGAGTAGGTCATTCGGCTCTTCGAGACTGCACCACCATTCAATATGATCGTGGCTGATCATGCAACTTCAGTACCTCATTCCTGCTTTCTCTCCATACCCCTTGATCCCTTTAGCCGTAAGGGCCACATCTAACTCCCTTTTGAATATATTTAACAAACTGGCCTCAACTGTGGTAGAGAATTCCACAGGTTCACAATTCTGAGTGAAGAAGTTCCCCTCATCTGGGTCCTAAATGGCTTACCCCTTATCCTTAGAATGTGACCCCTGGTTCTGGACTTCCCCAACATTGGAAACATTCTTCCTGCATCTAACCTGTCCAGTCCCGTCAGAATTTTATATAATACTATGAGATCCCTTCTCATTCTTCTAAATTCCAGTGAATATAAGCCTAGTCGATCCGGTCTTTCTTCATGTGTCAGTCCTACCATCCCGGGAATCCGTCTGGTGAACCTTCACTGCACTCCTCAATAGCAAAAGTGTCTTTCCACAGATTAGGAGACCCAAACTACACAATATTCAAGGTGTGGCCTCACCAAGGCCCTGTACAACTGCAGCAAGACCTCCCTGCTCCTATATTCAAATCTTCTCGCAACGAAGGCCAACATGCAATTTGCCTTTTTCACCGCCTGCTGTACCTGCATGCCAACTTTCAATGACTGATGTACCATGACACCCAGGTCTCGTTGCACCTCCCCTTTTCCTAATCTGTCACCATTCAGATGCCTTCCTGTTTGACACCAAAGTGGATAACCTCACATTTATCTACATTATACTGCATCTGCCATGCATTTCCCACTCACCTAACCTATCCAAGTCACCCTGCAGCCTCTTAGCATCCACCTCACAGCTCACATCGCGCACCCAGCTTAGTGTCATCTGCAAACTTGGAGATATTACATTCAATTCCTTCCTCTAAATCATTGATGTATATTGTAAATAGCTGGGGTCCCACTAGTCACTGCCTGCCATTCTGAAAAGGACCTGTTTATTCCTACTCTTTGCTTCCTGTCTGGCAACCAGTTCTCTATCCACATCAATACATAACTCCCAATACCATGTGCTTTAATTTTGCACACTAGTCTCGTGTGGGAACTTGTCAAAAGCCTTTTGAAAGTCCAAATACATCACATCCACTGGTTCTCCATTGTCCACTCTTCTAGTTACATCCTCAAAACATTCTAGAAGATTTGTCAAGCATGATTTCCCTTTCATAAATCCATGCTGACTTGGACCGATCCTGTCACTGCTTTCCAAATGCGCTATTATATCTTTAATAATTGATTCCAACATTTTCCCCACTACCGATGTCAGGCTAACCGGTCTATAATTCCGTGTTTTCTCTCGTCCTCCTTTTTTTTTAAAAAAAAAGTGATGTTAATTTAGCTACCCTCCAATCCATAGGAACTGATCCAGAGTCTATGGACCCAAGTTTACACACGATAAAATGGGCGCCCGTTTTTCGTGCCGAAAAAAAACGCGCGATTCTGGAGCGCCCTGCAGCTCCATGTCTGCTTGGCGCGGCGCCCAGGGGGGCGGAGCCACCACTCGCGCCGATTTTGTAAGTGGGAGGGGCGGGTACCATTTAAATTAGTTTTTTCCTGCCGGCAACCCTGCGCGTGCGCGTTGGAGCATTCGCACACGCACAGTGTGAAGGAAACATTGGCACTCGGCCATTTTTGTAGTTCTTTGTAGTTGTTTAATTTTTGAACATTTTTTTTTTAATAAAAGCACATTGCCATCAGCACTGAGGCTTCTTACAGCAGTGACAAGGCTACAGGAAGCCTCAAAGTTGAGGCAGCCGTTTCCCTCCCCCCCCCCCCCCCCCCGCCCGCCGTCGGGAATGGCTTCCTCCTCCCCCCCCCCGCGGGAACGAACGGCTGCCTCCTTCCTCTCTCCCCCCCCCCCCCCCGCCCCGCGGGAACGAACGGCTGCCTCTTCCTTCCCCCCCCGCGGGAACGAACGGCTGCCTCCTTTCCCCCCCCCGCGGGAACGAACGGCTGCCTCCTTCCCCTCCCTCCCCGAGGCTTCCTGCAGCATTCTCCCTGGCTGAAGCATTTTCACACAGGTAGGAAGATGGTTTATTTAATCTTTTCTTTGCTTATAAATTTTTATTCAGGTTGGATTTATTTGTATAATATTTGTATAAGTATAAATAAGGATTTATTGGAATTTAATGACTTCCCTTCCCCCCCCCCCACCTCGTTCTGGACGCCTAATTTGTAACCTGCGCCTGATTTTTTAATGTGTAGACAAGGTTTTTTCAGTTCTACAAAAATCTTCACTTGCTCCATTCTAAGTTAGTTTGGAGTACGTTTTCACTGTGGAAACTTTGAAATCAGGCGTCAGTGGCCGGATACGCCCCCTTTTGAAGAAAAAATTATGTTCCAAAGTGAAACTGTTCTAACTGACTAGAACTGCAGAAAAAAAAAGTGGAGAATTGCGATTTCTAAGATAGTCCGTTCTCCACCAGTTTCTCCTAAAAATCAGGCGCAAATCATGTGGAAACTTGGGCCCTATAGAATATTGGAAAATGACCACCAATGCATCCACTATTTCTAGGGCCACTTCCTTAAGTACTCTGGGATGCAGACTATCAGGCCCTGGGGATTTATCGGCCTTCAATCCCATCAATTCCCCAACACAATTTCCTGACTAATAAGGATTTCCTTCAGTTGCTCCTTCTCACTCGATCCTCAGTCCCCTAGTATTTTCGGAAGGTTATTTGTGTCTTCTTTAGTGAAGACAGAACCAAAGTATTTGTTCAACTGGTCTGCCGTTTCTTTGTTCCCCATTATAAATTCACCTGATTCTGATTGCAAGGGACATACATTTGTTTTCACTAATCTTTTTCTCTTCACATATCTGTAGAAGCTTTTGCAGTCAGTTTTTATGTTCCCTGCAAGCTTCCTCTCGTACTCTATTTTCCCCCTCCTAATTAAACCCTTTGTCCTCCTCTGCTGAATTCCAAATTTCTCCCAGTCCTCAGATTTGCTGCTTTTTCTGGCCAATTTATATGCCTCTTCCTTGGATCTAACACTATCCTTAATTTCCCTTGTTAGCCACGGTTGAGCCACCTTGCCTGTTTTATTTTTACTCCAGACAGGGATGTACAATTGTTGAAGTTCATCCATGTGATCTATAAATGTTTGCCATTGCGTATCCACCGTCAACCCTTAATAAGTATCATTTGCCAGTCTATTCTAGCCAATTTACACCACATGCTGTCGAAGTTAGCTTTCCTTAAGTTCAGGACCCTAGTTTCCGAATTAACTGTGTCACTCTCCATCTTAATAAAGAATTCTACCATATTATGGTCAATCTTCCCCAAGGGGCCTCGTACAACAAGATTGCTAATTAGTTCCTTCTCATTATACATCACTCAGTCTAGGATGGCCAGCTCTCTAGTTGGTTCCTCGACATATTGGTCAAGAAAACCATCCCTAATAACACTCCAGGAAATCCTCCTCCACTGCATTGCTACCAGTTTGGTTAGCCCAATCTATATGTAAATTAAAGTCACCCATGATAACTGCTGTACCTTTATTGCACACATCCCTTATTTCTTGTTTGATGTTGTCCCCAACCTCACTACTACTGTTTGGTGGTCTGTACACAACGCCCACCAGCGTTTTCTTCCCTTTAGTATTCCATAGCTCCACCCATACCGATTCCACATCATCCAAGGCAATGTCCTTCCTTACTATTGTATTAATTTTCTCTTTAACCAGCAACAGCACCCAGCCTCCTTTTTCTTTCTGTCTGTCCTTCCTAAATGTTGAATACCGCTGGATGTTGAATTCCCAGCCTTGGTCACCCTGGAGCCATGTCTCTGTGATGCCAATTACATCATATCCATTAACTGTTATCTGCGCAGTTAATTCGTCCACCTTATTCCGAATACTCTTCGCATTGAGGCACAGAGCCTTTAGGCTTGTCTTTTCAACACACTTTGCCCCTTTAGAATTTTGCTGTAATGTGGCCCTTTTTGTTTTTTGCCTTGGGTTTCCCTGCCCTCCAATTTTACTATTCTCCTTTCTATCTTTTGCCTCTGTCTCCCTTTTATTTCCCTCTGCCTCCCTGCATAGGTTCCCATCCCCCTGCCATTAGTTTAACTCCTTCACAACAGCACTAGCAAACACTCCCCCTAGGATATTGGTTCCAGTCCTGCCTAGGTACAGACCGTCCAGTTTGTACTGGTCCCACCTCCCCCAGAACCGTTTCTAATGTCCCAGGAATTTGAATCCCTCCCTTCTGCACCAGTCCTCAAGCCACGTATTCATCTGAGCTATCCTGCGATTCCTACTCTGACTAGCACGTGGCACTGGTAGCAATCCTGAGATTACTACTTTTGAGGTCCTATGTTTTAATTTAGCTCCTAGCTCCTTAAATTCGTCTCGTAGGACCTCATCCCTTTTTTTAAACCTATATCGTTGGTACCAATGTGCACCACGACAACTGACTGTTCACCCTCCCTTTTCAGAATGTCCTGCACCCGCTCCGAGACATCCTTGACCTTTGCACCAGGGAGGCAACATACCATTCTGGAGTCTTGGTTGCGGCCGCAGAAATGCCTATCCAGTCCCCTTACAATTGAATTCCCTATCACTATCGCTGTCCCACTCTTTTTCCTGCCCTCCTGTGCAGCAGAGCCACCCACGGTGCCATGAACTTGGCTGCTGCTGCCTTCCCCTGAGGAGTCATCCCCCTCAACAGTATCCAAAGCGCGTATCTGTTTTGCAGGGGGGTGACCACAGGGCACCCCTGCACTACCTTCCTTGCACTGCTCTTCCTGTTGGTCACCCGTTCCCTATCTGACTGTATACTCTTTACCTGTGGTGTGACCAACTCGCTAAACGTGCTATTCACGTCATTTTCAGCATTGTGGATGCTCCAGAGTTCATCCACCCGCAGCTCCAGTGTCGCAATGCGGTCTGTCAGGATCTGCAGGCAGATGCACTTCCTGCACACGTAGTTGTCAGGGACACCGGAAGCGTCCAAGTTCCCACATAGTACAGGAGGAGCATAACGCGTTTCTGAGCTCTCCTGCCATGACTTAACCCTTGGATTTACTTAATTGGGCAACAACAATGTTAAAAGGTTACTTACTGATAGAGAAAGAAAAACTACTTACCAATCACCAGCCAATCACTTACCCCCTTGGCTGTGACATCACCTTTCGATTTCTTTCTACTTCTTTTTTGCCTTCTCCCTGTAGCTGCACAAGCACGCCTCTCCATGCACCTCCCAAGCCTCTCACCACAAAATCTTGCCGACTCACCATGAACTCCCGATGACTCACGGACGCTGGGCCTTTTTATCGACCTCTCCACGCAAAAATACTATACAAGGGCTGCCCTGACCTGTGAGAACACCACCACAGGTCGGGGCTATAAATGGAGCTGGAGCGCCGGTCCCTGGAACATCGTGGGCAAAGATGCGGCGAATGAGGGTACAGGGCCCAGAAGAGCCGAGGGCCCAGGGGCAGCACGGGCCAGCTCACACTGCGATGTGTGCGCACACTAGGTCCGTGCAGCAGAGCATGTCTCCAATCGTCCTGGTTAATCCTTGCCACTGAATAAAGATCTAGCTCTGTCGAGCCCATGTGGTGGCTGATGTGCAATGGTCACCACACATTAAAAAAATCCACACACAGGCATGTTCAATTGGGGTTCAGGACTGGAACATCGGGTCCTTCATTGAAACATCTGAACTCTTGTGGAAGCAAGTCATCTTCGTTCGAGGAACCGCCTATGACGACGACAAGGGCCAAAATCCTGAAACATCAACATCTGCCTGGCCTGCTGTGTGTTTCCAACTTTTTCTGCTTTTATTTTACATGCAAATACAAAATTCTTATAGTTTTGAATACTGTTAAATCAAATTTTGTGCACGTTTAAAACATATTTAAGTTGCATTTTATTATAATTCACTGCATAAAATTCTGAACAATGCACACTATACGTATTATGGTGTGCAAGAATATTTGATTAACAACTTTTTCCTCCCCCACAGAAATAGAATTCCACCAAGATGCCTGAGGAGATTAAAATGGCTTTATGTGCAAGATTTTCAAATTCCACAGGGAGGAAAAAAAAAACAAAATATAAAAAGGTTTGTTCTATCATTGTCAGAAGGAGCATTAAGTTCATGGACCAATATATAGTGGACCTGCCTGCACATGTTACACACCACTGACAGCTCGCTCACATTCCTTCAATGCCAGATCTTGAAACACACGGTCTAGTTTGTTTTGCTGCTGAAGACAATGTTTACCTGTCAGCAGCAAACAGGCCAAGACCCTGGAATTTTAAGAATGTTTTTTTGGAACAGACAAATGACATTACACCACTGAAATCTCCACAAACCCTGTACAATCTACCCTATTGCAAACTATCCCTCAGGAAATTAAAAAGGTGGGGTAGAGCTCTACATAAATACTCCCCAATCTCCTAGAATAGGCGGCCACATTTCAACCTTATCTCGTTGCTTTCCACAATAGCATTTCCCAGGTTTCCATGTTGTGGGAGAGGTCCATTCCTCGACCAACAGCACCAGAAACAACTCAAATCACTTGCTCCTTTGCTCTCTCGGAGACCTTGTTATGTAGGCAATAACGGCACAGCAAGTGACTGCAGAGGAAATTCATTGGATGCAAAAAACATTGTGACATCCTGAGAGATAAGGCACTAGATAAATTTAAGTTACTTCTTTTCCCATGGTTCTGGCAATGCAGTAAACATTTCGAACCGCAGTATAATATCCCTGCCCAAATCAATCTATATAAACGTCAATACCATTCCTAACCAGTTATTTTAACATTTTTTTTTAAAGTTAGATCAACACAGCACACAGGTGGAATGGGGATTTTTCTTTAATCTAACTGCACTATGTTAATGAATTATCACAAGAAAAAGATAGTCATGACTAAAAAATATTAACGTGTGCAATCTTTATACTGTGACCACCTGAACTGCAAAAGCATCTAAGCAGTACAATTATAGGCTGTGTACTTCCAAACTTAGCCTGGATTTGGAGATATTGTACATTGCACAGTATTGGTGGTTACAGGTCTGTCACTGCTAGTGGTTGCAGTTGGAGCAAGTCCAAATAATGCTAGTTAATAAAGAACACACTATAAGCAAGCTGGCTTGAAGGCCCCTCTATAGCAATATTACTGGGTGCTCACGCCATCTGTTTACAAAGGACAGGTCTCGGTAGCCAATGGCAACCCCAATGTAAACTTGCTGGATAAAATCCTCAAACACCCAAGGGTTCCTTCTCTGTACCCATCACCTCCTTCACTCATTGTGCAGCCCTATCTTTTGTTGATTTTTCATTCAGCAATTTCCTTCAGATCGCAGATCTTCAAAGCGCATTTCCCTGGCAGCACAATGGCTGAATTTACGTCTTGATCTCCCCATGCCCTCAAACAAGGCAGTGAAAATCTGACAACTTTATGTCTCTCTCAAATTGAACAATCAGCTACCGCCTTTCATGTTTCCATAAATCCTACATGTAATCGGCATTCTTGGCCTCACTGATTCTCCTACATCAACTCCACTGCTAAACCTACTTCATGCCAAACACTTCTTTTCCCATCAACAACTCTTGTAATATAAATTTATACTGCAATTCAATACTTAACTCTCTTTAATGCTCAAGGCGATCCAAAAAATGGATCATGTTTCGATTTGAGAAGATTCTTGAACATCTCGTGCATTCCTGATGAGCAATTCCTCCCTCATCTCTCGTCCCATATCTGTCGCTGTGCCAACTTTCATTACTACGCTCCTCTTCGTTCCAAATTCCCAATACACCAGCCCACATGCTCTTCCTCCTCATTGTTGACTTAATGATCTCAAAACTATAGAACTCATCTCCCTCAATTTTTCCTTCCACTTATAATCCACAACTTTTAAAAAAATTTGAGCTTGGCCTAAACTAGATCAATACTTCCCAATCGATGCTGCCTTCAATCTTGCGGGCATCCTGCACTACACCCCATGGCTGTTCACCTCGAGTTCCCATTAAAAAAAGGTGCAATTTGGCTTAGAATATAATTACTACCAATACACTAAATCTCCCTAGCACAAAGACCTACATAAGCACCAGATAAAAAGATCTTCACTTTCCCCAATATATGTATGTAGAACAGTGAATGTAATAACCAGTAATAATCATAAAAATCAGCACATCACCATTTATCTGTCCTCCTCTTCAGAGGACTTCTATTTTTTTCCCCATTTACCCAACTTGCCCTTTTTAAAAAATAAAGCTGTCCATCACAATTGGGGTCTCACAGAGGTGGTGACGGGTAGCATGCTGCAGGATGGAGTCGAGAACACTCGAGTCAAAGGCAGAGTCTCGATTGAGGAGATCTTCAAAGTGCTCCTTCCAGCAGGCCCTGACTGCCTCAGTGTCCTTGATGAGTGTTTCCCCATTGGGTGTTTGGCCCGTAGGTGGCCTTGACTGCGATGAAGAATCCTCGCACATCATGGTTGTCGGCCAGCTACTGTATCTCCTATGCTTACTCCATCCATCACCTGTTCTTTAGGCCCCGGGTTTTTTTGTTGGACCTCAGCCTTGAGCCGTCTGTAATGCTGCTTTGCTGCTCCCGCTTTGGGTTGTTGTTTAAGGCTCAGAAATGCCCTGCACTTGCAATCTATTAGCTCTTGGATCTCCTGATCATTCTCATCAAACCAGTCCTGGTGTTTCCTGGTTGAGTGACCGAGCATCTCTTTGTAGGCATTGATTATGGAGGCCTGGAAGGCAGACCAAGAGCTGTGGGCATTCTGCGTCTCGGGGTTGTCAAGGCTCGCCAAGTTAGCGGTGAGGTGCTGGCTGTATAGGGCTCTCTTAGCTGGGTCCTTAAGTGTGCAGCATTGACTTTTTGCGGCACTGCTGTAAAAAGATATGCTTGTAAAAAGGAGAATTTTCAACAGTCTAATTGGAAGTGAACCAGGAATCCCACTCTCCTGAGCCAGTGATTCCTGTGAATCAGTATCAAATGAATTAACTGCAAAGTTTAGTATTCTTGAGATCGCCCATTGGACCTTAGATGCTGTCCCTGATAGACACCAAAGCTCTGACTCTTACTAACTTTGTAGATAAGTTTGACCAATTGGTCCTGATAAGACAGCAATCTCATTTGTAGAATTCTTTGACCCTGTAATCTTTCACATCAGATCTTTAATCTTTTGAATTCCTTGTACAATTTCCCCCTGATGGTATTATTACATTGATACGCACCGACAGCAGACTCACTATTCTTAGGCTGTTGACAGCATTCTACAGTAAAAGCCGGTGTTCTCAGGAGACCCAATAGCACTGGAGGCTGACATTTTCAGTCAGTCCCTACTTGCCTCTTAAATAGCAAGACCTTTTCCATGAGCAATAGCACCAAGAAATGAGAAAAATTACACAGAGGTCATTGGTCTCCACTCTTTGAGCTTCCTGCTTAATATACAAATCTCTTTAGTCTGAATGTATTGCAACTCAGGAAACTCTACAATAGGCTGGGCAGTTAGTAAAATATCACAAAATTTAGCACTGAAGTGACCCAAGTTTTATAATTAATCCTCCAAATAGGTAATGAGAAAGGAAAATACAAAAGTGTGCGCTTGCAACAAATCTGTGAAAAGCATTGAGTATTGATTCATCAAAAGCAAGCTAACCTAGGTTAGTATAAAGGAGGTATGAGACTCTTCATCTGCCTTTTTTTTGTATCGCCTCTCTGGGCAGTGTCTGGTCATTGGATACAAAAATAAGATGCAGTCTGGTTCAGGTGCCGGAGCCGTGTTGCATACTTGATCTTTTCTTGCCATATGCAAAGCCATGTATGGCATAGCTAGGAACGTTAAATTGAAGCTCTCCTACAGGAATTGTGAAGAACAATCTTCCGTGACATTTGCCAACCATCAACAGTAAAAGGCAACGCCAAAGGCAACGCATGTTTTTTTTTTGCATGGAGGAGAGGAATTTAAAACAACAAGTTCAGACTTGTTTTTAAATGGGCACATCCCTTTAAATTTGAGCTGTTAACAAGATTTTCCACATGGCCCGTTAGGTTCATTTCAGGATCAAGCCAAAGCCATGCCTTGTGGTAGGGCACGTGCTAATTATTCAAATGACCAAAATTGTGCTGTCAGTTCAGTTGTTGTGGGCCATATTTGCCCTGGTACTTCAGGTTCAAATTTTAAAATAACCAGCATTTAGCTTGCCTTGAGCTGACTGTGGGTGTACTGGATGCACTGTTGATTAAAAGATGTAGAATAGCATAGAATCATACAGCAAGAGGCCATTCAGCCCATCTCACTTGTGTCAGCTCTTTGGTCAAGTTATCCAATTAGTCCCACTCCCCTGCTCTTTCCCCATGGCCCTGCAAATTTTTCCTTTTCAAGTATACATCCAATTCCTTTTTGAAAATTACTATTGAATCTGCTTCCACCACCCTTTCAGGCAGTGCCTATGCTAACACTACTTGAGAAATTAATTTGAAAATTATATAAAACAGGAACTAAAATGTATTTTTCCAGTTTAAAGACGACAATGTACTGCATTATCTCCTCACTTCCCATACTTATAGTATTTCAGTACTTTTTAAAATCACAAGATCACTTAATCCAGTGACACTCTAGTTCAATGTCACTTGAGACAGGTGTTTGGAAATAAAAACCTTGTTCCAATTGTAAAAGCTTAATTGGCCATGGAACCAAATTTCGATTGGTGTATAAAAACAAACCTTGAGGCAAGTTATTAGCCAGTGCTCAAAATGATACATAAGGGAATAAATGATAGTGTTGGGGAATAGCTATTTAAAAAAGCAAAATAACGAATTCTAAGATGTAACAAGAAACAGGAGTCTCCAGTCTTTAACCTTTAATCTTCACATCAGTGCATAGCAGGGAGCCGCAGCAGAAAGTTTAACTCCACATCCTCATTAATTCCCACACATGTCAATTTGCTGTTACAGGTGCAGCTCCTAAAATCCAGAACCCTCGGGAACGAGGCCGTTCCAAATTTTTCCAGACTTTCAATTTGCATTCTAACGTCACGAATCCGGAAACACTCGAGCCCAGGTTCGGGTATTTCCGGATTTTAGAGGATAGGTGGCACTGCACCTATGAGGAGCTCGGTTTAGTTCTTGTTCTTTTTGTTTCCCATGACGCTGCTTCTTTATTATATTTCTGTACAGCCACAGATGAAGCAGACAGCCACTCAGTTGCTACGGCAACAGCTCGAGGAAAGCATTCAAACCAATCGTGATCTGCAGAAGAAATTGGAACAACTACATAATGCGCTCCAATCTACCATTTGTATCTCACCACCGTTTCTTTTTGCCTCCTGCAATTTCCCCGTTCACCTCACCGCTGCTGCCCTTACCTCAGGACCCCCTCGCCGGCCCGACCACCTACTGACCGGGACCCCGCCAAGGAGCTGCTCGCGTCAGGCAAGCCGGCCCCGAGGTAAGGTCGTCAGGGTCCAGATTATTCTAGAACTCCGGACTCTCAATGTTGCACCTGTACTAACAGTTCTTGCTGTTCTGAGTTAGGATTCATCCAACATGAGCAAACAGTACAAATCAGTGAATAAAAAATAGTAACACACAGTATCAAGTTGTCTGGGCTTCAAGGGCAAGCTGCTCAGGGCCGCACATGGCTTGCGACCTGCAGTTTGGTCACCACGGATATAAATCACCAAGTCCACTTGTCCTATTTGAATCAAATTTGCTTGCTTTTTTTTTTAAAAAAGGGTCTGTGGTGGGGCATGCAAATCAATTGGAACCCCTTCAAAGTAGCCAGCAACAGCCACATCCCATGAATGAATAAATTATACTCCCTCATTTTTATCAAAGATGACAAGTTCAAAATTTGCAGGGCTACGGAGAAAGAGCGGGGGAGTGGAACTACCTGAAGTGCACTTGGAGAGCTGGCATGGGCTTGATGGGCCGAATGGCCTCCTCCTGTGCTGTAACGATTCTATGATTCTATAGCAGCTCACCAACACCTTCTCAAGGGCAATAAATGTTGGCCTTGCCAGTGACATCCACATCCCATGAATGAATAAATTATACTCCCTCATTTTCATTATCAAAGATGATACCAGTTAAAATTAAGTCTGAACTTTGTTTTAAACACCTCCCCCGCGTGCCAAAAATATGTAAACAACATAATTCAGAATTCTAGATAAGATTTGAGATTCTGGAGTGTAATACATATATGGTAGCTATGACTCATACCCTTACTGAACAAACCTTGAAAACATTAACCCAGTAAAGCAAACCAAACCAAATGTTCACATGCACTCCCAAAGGACTCAGTCAGCTGGGAAAACAGGGCTCCAATTGACTTGCATGTCCCACCACAGATCCTTTTGTTAAAAGCAGCAAGCACATCGATGTTGGACTTCAAAACCAACGAATGAGTTCTTCTAAACACTTAAAATCTGTACTATATAAAGAAAGGCTTCCAGTTATACAGCGCTTTTCACAACCTCAGGACGTTTCAAAGTGCTTTACAGGCAATTATGTACTTTTGAAGGGAATGGTAGCATAGCGGTGATGTTACTGGACTAGTAATCCAGAGGCCTGTACTACTAATCCGCAGACAAGAGTTCAAATCCCACCAAGGCAGCTGGGGAATTTAAATTCAGTTAAAAAAATCTGGAATAAAAAGCTCACATCAGTAATGGTGACCATGTAACTACTGGATTGTTGTAAAAACCCATTTGGTTCACTGATATCCTTTAGAGTAGGAAATCTGCCGCCCTTACCTGGTCTGGCCTATATATGACTCCAGACCCACAGCAATGTGGTTGACTCAAAAGTACTTCATTGGCTGTAAAGCGCTTGGAGACGTCCGGTGGTCGTGAAAGAAGTTATATAAATGCAAGTCTTTCTTTCTTAACTGCCTTCTGAAATAGCCTCTCAAAGGCAATTAGGGATGGGCAATAAATGCTGGCCTTGCCAGCGATGTCCACAACCCGTGAATGAATTAAAATAATAAAAAGGTCACTATTGTAATTTAAGGAAACGTGACAGCTAATTTGCACACAGTAACGTCCCATAAACAACAATGAGATAGTGACCAGATAACCTGTAAGTGATGTTGGTTGAGTAATAAATATTGGCCAGGACAGAGAAAACTTCCCTGCTCTTCTTCGAATCGTGCCGAGGCATCTTTTACATCCACTTGGGGCCTCGGTTTAAAGTCTCATCCGAAAGACACCACCTCATTGGAATGTCAACTTGGATTATGTGCTCAGATCTCCATAGATGAATCAGTCTGTAATACAATCACCCAATAATGAAAGTGTAATTACAGCAAGCTCCTCTGCCCATCTATGAAGAATACAGCACCTTACAACCAGACTTAATATAAGTAGAGACGCGTGTCTCACTGAGCAAATGCACCACAATAGCTGTGAAGCCTCTTCAACAAATACCCAACACTCAAATCTCTTAGGCTTACAGGTTAAAACTGAACACTTGGGCAAAGTACTGGACTACTGCTGCTATCCACAGATACATGTTTGAAGAGGAGCAGGGGAGAAGGGAGAAAAAAATTACTACAGGTGCAGAGTCCAAAATCGCAATACAGACCGATCGGTGGCAGGGCCATCCGGAATCTGGATCCGCCGACCTTGGGACCCCGCCGCTGCCCGATCTCGGGCCTCGCATTGCCGCCGCTGCCCTTACCTCAGGGCCATCTCGGCGGGGCCCCGCCCAAACAGTTCCACCTCGGCGGCAACCCACCTTTAATCCGGAAATACCCGAACCTGGGCTCAGGTGTTTCCGGAATCATGACGTCAGAAAGACGATCCAAAGTCCGGATTCCGCATTTTTCTGGAACGGCCTCAGATCCGAGGGTTCCGGATTCTGGACGCTGCACCTATATAGCTATACTGACTAAATCAGCAACACTCACTGCGCCACGATATGCTCACAACAGTATGAATTACTGTCACCATGAAAGAAGGAAAAAAAACGTTGGGTAAAAATAATAAGTGCAAAATCAGGCAACAGTCATCAAATTTAAATTTCACTAGAGGTGGAACAGTTTAACTTGCGAAACAAAGTGGCTTAACGAACAATGTTTGATCGTGACTGCCAATATCGACAATGGTACTTTTTTTTTTTAAATGCACAACGTTTTGAGCCAAGCCATTTTTCAGAGTGCCAAAGTATGAAAACATGAAAAAGAGAGGCAGTAATTTCATACTGGTATCTTTTAACCCGAAGCTGGAAATTAACAAGCAGTTTGCCAATACCTTTTAAGTTCTAACTGACTTTAAGATCCGCCGATGTATAATTATTCCTGTGGCTGTAAAGAGGACCCCAAACTAAACAGATCTGCACCTTAGCAGAATAGAACATTCTGCACTACACAATATAATGCTACTGTCCTGAGACAACAGCCAACATAAAATTATCAATGCCGCAGCAGATGCACTAGTTAAAAAAATGTGACACACTGGGCTCCGCAAATGAATGATTTTGTGTTAGGTGTTTTCAATCATAGTGGAGTCAATAATAATTAGGTCTAGGAAAGCTTGCCTGTACATATAGCCAGCCAGAATAACTAAGATAACTAGCTAGTCTCAACCAAGGCAAATACTTTACAAATTGTTATGAATGCCCAGGCTAGGGAGAAGGTGGGGGAAAAAAAAAAAATCAGCCATGGTTCAGATACTATAAAACTTTCTCCAAATTACCTGATCTCCATCTGATGATGTCACCGAACTCATTTACTGGACTGCCAGAGTCAGCATTTCCTCCCCCACTTGCAACCTTGGCCATAGTTAATGGTAATGCGATCTGCCACTGCCTATATCCACTGTTCGGTCAAAATATCTTCAGACGGTTCTTTTCCTCAAAAGTTCCTTCATGTACGTTGCCCCTAGTTGGATCCACAACACCTGAATGATTCAGAGGGCAAATAATGAATATTATACCATGAAACCTTAAATTTTGTAAATACATATACTTAATGTATTCAGGAAAATTATATTAAATTGTACATTTTATACATTTGAAGCTATGAGCACTCAAACATACCAACTAGTCAACAGCATACTCTCCACACATTTAAATAATGAACATGCATTTAGAAAGCACGTTTCACATCCTCAAGATGCAACTTGGCACTTCAAAAATAATGAATTACTTTTTTTTTTTAAGTGTTGTCATTATTACATAGGCACAGGTGGTAGCCAATTTGTGCAGAGCAAGATCCCAAAAACAGCAAATTAAATAAAAGTTCACATAATAGGTTTTGGTGGTACTTGTTGAAGGATGAAAGTTGATCAGGAATAGAGAATTCCCTGTACGTCTTTTAAAAAGTGCCACAGGATCTTTTACATTCACCTGAACAGCCACATAAAACCTCAATGCATAATACAAGTTTCCTTCGGTTCATGAATGCTGTGCAAATTCAGGAGGGCAGAAATCACAAGACTTAACCTTATAGGTGATAGCAATCTCTGTCGCAGCAACTCTACTTTTCTCTTATTTGGATTCAGTATAATTAAGTTATAGAATTAATATAGTCTCTTTCAAAAGAATGATTTCAAAGTCAACCTTCATGCATTTAATAGAAACCATATCTGCTAACATCCATTATCTTCTTTAGACTAAATGTGATGTTTATTTGTACAAGTTATATAGAATCCACAGCACAGAAACAGGCCATTCAGCCTTCTGGTGTATATTGGTCACACGAGCCTCCTCCCACACTAATTACCTCTTAATACCATGCCCCCATATCTCTTTATTCCCCTCGCCCTCATGTCTGCATCAAGCCTGCCTCAAATGCATCACATTCTCACCACTCGAGTAACAAAATGACTCCTAAATTTTTATTTGGTGTGTTAGTGGCCATCTTACTATTTATCGCCCCTTATTCTGGACTCACTCAAGTGGAAACACTTTCTGCACATCCACCTACTTCATAATTTTGAAGACTTCTATCAGATCTTCTCTTTTCCCGAGAAAAGAGCCTCAGTCTGCTCAATCTTTCCGGATAGTTGCATCCTCTCAATTCTGTAATATCCTTTTAAATCACTTCTGCACTTTCCCCAGTGCTTCAAGAAACTTTCTGTAGTACCTGTATAGCGACCCAAACTACATACAGCACTCCAAGTGTGGTGTAACCAGGGTGCTATAAAAATGTAACATATTCCCTGTTTTTGTATTCTACTCCTCTAGAAACAAATCCCAGGGTTTTGTTTGCACTCTATGGCCTTATCAATTTGCATTACTACTTTTAACATGTCTATATCGATATTCCCAGATCTCTACTCCTGTGACCCATTTAGTCTCCTTAGCCCCATTCTTATTTTCCAAGGATTAAGTGGCCTCTTTATTCTTCCCAGAAAAATCAACCAGCTCATACTTTGCCATATAGAATTTTGTTTGCCATTTATCCACCCACTCTGCAAGCCTGTTTATGTCTTCCTGTATTTTGGTACAGTCCCCCACATTATTAGCTACGCCCACCCCCCCAATTTGTTATCAGCTGCAAATTTTGACACCATATCACCAACTTCATGGTCCAAATCATTTATGTACATGGTGAACAACACTGGTCCCAGCACAGATCCCTGCAGGTCACCACTTTCCTCTAGTCCAAGAAACTACCTCCGTTTTCTGTTTGGCAGCCATCTTTCAATCCATTCTGCTCCCTGGCCCCCAATTCCAGTCACTGCACTTAACAGTAATGAGCTGATTGATTGCTGCCACAGCAATCTGGTTGCTATAATTGGTCTCGGCATCCCCAGGCTGGGGAGGGTGGCAAAAACCTGTCAAGCTTCCGGTTTCAAATTACTAGTGAACCTTGTGCGGAAATCAGGTGAATCCCAACATGTTCCAGCACAGAAACAGGCCAATCAGCCCATCAGTTCTGATCTGGTATCGTTTTCCATGATCCATCTAATCTAATCCAACTCTCATGCTCACTCCCCATCTCCTTTAACATTCCTATTTTTAAAGCAACGATCTAATTCCCAGGATTGGTCTCAGTTGTGTGGCCTCAACAGTTGAATGGCCTGCTGAAATCCACGGTGTAGGTTTATTGTGTCAAGGTGCCAGGCCTATTAGTACTCATGGCATGGTGCTCAACTAAAAGTCAACACCTACTGGAGAGTAGAAACAAAAGCAGAAAGTGACTGAAGGAATTGGTCACGAGAGTCTAGGGCAGCATGGGTGTTGATCCAGGATGTAATTCTAGAGGATTTGTTAAAGACAAATCGTGTTTAACCAACTTGATCCGAGTTTTTTGATGAGCTAACAGAGAGGGTTGATGAGGGCAATGCAGTTGATGTAGTGTACATGGATTTCCAAAAGGCATTTGACAAAGTGCCACATAATAGGTTTGCCAGCAAAGTTGAAGCCCATGGAATAAAAAGGACAGTGGCAGAATGGATAAGAAATTGGCTAAGTGACAGGAAACAGTAGTGGTGAACAGTTGTTTTTGGACTGGAGGAAGGTGTTCCCCAGGGGTCAGTACTAGGACCACTGCTTTTCTTGATATATATTAATGATTTGGATGAGAGTGTACAGGGCACAACTTCAAAATTTGCAGATGACACAAAACTTGGTAGTATAGTGAACATTGAGGAGGATAGTGATAGACTTCAAGAGGACATAGATAAGCTGGTGGAATGGGCGGACACGTGGCAGATTAAATTTAACGCAGAAACATAGAAAGAGAGGTGCAGGAGTAGGCCATTCGGCCCTTCGAGCCTGCACCGCCATTCAATAAGATCATGGCTGATCATTCCTTCAGTACCCCTTTCCTGCTTTCTCTCCATACCCCTTGATCCCCTTCACCATAAGAGCCATATCTAACTCCCTCTTGAATATATCCAGTGAACTGGCATCAATAGCTCTCTGCGGCAGGGAATTCCACAGGTTAACAACAGGTTAACAGGAAAAGTATGAAGTGATACATTTGGTAGAAAGAATGAGAGGAAATATAAACTAAAGGGTACAATTCTAAAGGGGGTGCATATGTGGTATCAGGGTTATGTGTGCACAAATCATTGAAACGGTTAAAAAGCTTATGTCATCCTGGGCTTCATGAATAGAGGTTTTGAGTACAAAAGTGTGGAAATGATGATGAACCTGTATAAAACACTGGTTCGGCCTCAACTGTAGTAGTGTGTTCAATTCTGGGCACTGCACTTTAGGTACAGATAGAAACATAGAAACATAGAAAATAGGTGCAGGAGCAGGCCATTCAGCCCTTCTAGCCTGCACCGCCATTCAACGAGTTCATGGCTGAACATGAAACTTCAGTACCCACTTCCTGCTTTCACGCCATACCCCTTGATCCCCCGAGTAGTAAGGACTTCATCTAACTCCCTTTTGAATATATTTAGTGAATTGGCCTCAACTACTTCCTGTGGTAGAGAATTCCACAGGTTCACCACTCTCTGGGTGAAGAAGTTTCTCCTTATCTCGGTCCTAAATGGCTTACCCCTTATCCTTAGACTGTGACCCCTGGTTCTGGACTTCCCCAACATTGGGAACATTCTTCCTGCATCCAACCTGTCCAAACCCGTCAGAATTTTAAACGTTTCTATGAGGTCCCCTCTCACTCTTCTGAACTCCAGTGAATACAAGCCCAGTTGATTCAGTCTTTCTTGATAGGTCAGTCCCACCATCCCGGGAATCAGTCTGGTGAATCTTCGCTGCACTCCCTCAACAGCAAGTATGTCCTTCCTCAAGTTAGGAGACCAAAACTGTACACAATACTCCAGGTGTGGCCTCACCAAGGCCCTGTACAACTGTAGCAACACCTCCCTGCCCCTGTACTCAAATCCCCTCGCTATGAAGGCCAACATGCCATTTGCTTTCTTAACCGCCTGCTGTACCTGCATGCCAACCTTCAATGACTGATGTACCATGACACCCAGGTCTCGTTGCACCTTCCCTTTTCCTAATCTGTCACCATTCAGATAATAGTCTGTCTCTCTGTTTTTACCACCAAAGTGGATAACCTCACATTTATCCACATTATACTTCATCTGCCACGCATTTGCCCACTCACCTAATCTATCCAAGTCACTCTGTAGCCTCATAGCATCCTCCTCGCAGCTCACACTGCCACCCAACTTAGTGTCATCCGCAAATTTGGAGATACTACATTTAATCCCCTCGTCTAAATCATTAATGTACAATGTAAACAGCTGGGGCCCCAGCACAGAACCCTGCGGTACCCCACTAGTCACTGCCTGCCATTCCGAAAAGTACCCATTTACTTCTACTCTTTGCTTCCTGTCTGACAACCAGTTCTCAATCCACGTCAGCACACTACCCCCAATCCCATGTGCTTTAACTTTGCACATTAATCTCCTGTGTGGGACCTTGTCGAAAGCCTTCTGAAAGTCCAAATATACCACATCAACTGGTACTCCTTTGTCCACTTTATTGGAAACATCCTCAAAAAATTCCAGAAGATTTGTCAAGCATGATCTCCCTTTTACAAATCCATGCTGACTTGGACCTATCATGTCACCATTTTCCAAATGCGCTGCTATGACATCCTTAATAATTGATTCCATCATTTTACCCACTACTGAGGTCAGGCTGACCGGTCTATAATTCCCTGCTTTCTCTCTCCCTCCTTTTTTAAAAAGTGGGGTTACATTGGCTACCCTCTACTCGATAGGAACTGATCCAGAGTCAATGGAATGTTGGAAAATGACTGTCAATGCATCCGCTATTTCCAAGGCCACCTCCTTAAGTACTCTGGGATGCAGTCCATCAGGCCCTGGGGATTTATCGGCCTTCAATCCCATCAATTTCCCCAACACAATTTCCCGACTAATAAAGATTTCCCTCAGTTCCTCCTCCTTAATAGACCCTCTGACCACTTTTATATCCGGAAGGTTGTTTGTGTCCTCCTTAGTGAATACTGAACCAAAGTACTTGTTCAATTGGTCTGCCATTTCTTTGTTCCCCGTTATGACTTCCCCTGATTCTGACTGCAGGGGACCTACGTTTGTCTTTACTAACCTCTTTCTCTTTACATACCTATAGAAACTTTTGCAATCCGCCTTAATGTTCCCTGCAAGCTTCTTCTCGTACTCCATTTTCCCTACCTTAATCAAACCCTTTGTCCTCCTCTGCTGAGTTCTAAATTTCTCCCAGTCCCCAGGTTCGCTGCTATTTCTGGCCAATTTGTATGCCACTTCCTTGGCTTTAATACTATCCCTGATTTCCCTAGATAGCCACGGTTGAGCCACCTTCCCTTTTTTATTTTTACGCCAGACAGGAATGTACAATTGTTGTAATTCATCCATGCGTTCTCTAAATGTCTGCCATTGCCCATCCACAGTCAACCCCTTAAGTATCATTAGCCAATCTATCTTAGCCAATTCATGCCTCATACCTTCAAAGTTACCCTTCTTTAAGTTCTGGACCATGGTCTCTGAATTAACTGTTTAATTCTCCATCCTAATGCAGAATTCCACCATATTATGGTCACTCTTCCCCAAGGGGCCTCGCACAATGAGATTGCTAATTAATCCTCTCTCATTACACAACACCCAGTCTAAGATGGCCTCCCCCTTAGTTGGTTCCTCGACATATTGGTCTAGAAAACCATCCCTTATGCATTCCAGGAAATCCTCCTCCACTGTATTGCTTCCAGTTTGGCTAGCCCAATCTATGTGCATATTAAAGTCACCCATTATAACTGCTGCACCTTTATTGCATGCACTCCTAATTTCCTGTTTGATGCCCTCCCCAACATCACTACTACTGTTTGGAGGTCTGTACACAACTCCCACTAACGATTTTTGCCCTTTAGTGTTCTGCAGCTCTACCCATATAGATTCCACATCATCCAAGCTAATGTCTTTCCTAACTATTGCATTAATCTCCTCTTTAACCAGCAATGCTACCCCACCTCCTTTTCCTTTTATTCTATCCTTCCTGAATGTTGAATACCCCTGGATGTTGAGTTCCCAGCCCTGATCATCCTGGAGCCACGTCTCCGTAATCCCAATCACATCATATTTGTTAACATCTATTTGCACAATTAATTCATCCACCTTATTGCGGATACTCCTTGCATTAAGACACAAAGCCTTCAGGCTTGCTTTTTTAACACCCTTTGTCCTTTTAGAATTTTGCTGTACAGTGGCCCTTTTTGTTCTTTGCCTTGGGTTTCTCTGCCCTCCACTTTTCCTCATCTCCTTTCTGTCTTTTGCTTTTGCCTCCTTTTTGTCTCCCTCTGTCTCCCTGTATAGGTTCTCATCCCCCTGCAATATTAGTTTAACTCCTCCCCAACAGCACTAGCAAACACTCCCCCTAGGACATTGGTTCCGGACCTGCCCAGGTGCAGACCGTCCGGTTTGTACTGGTCCCACCTCCCCCAGAACCGGTTCCAATGCCCCAAGAATTTGAATCCCTCCCTGCTGCACCACTGCTCAAGCCATGTATTCATCTGCGCTATCCTGCGATTCCTACTCTGACTAGCACGTGGCACTGGTAGCAATCCCGAGATTACTACTTTTGAGGTCCTACTTTTTAATTTAGCTCCTAGCTCCTTAAATTCTTTTCGTAGGACCTCATCCCTTTTTTTACCTATGTCGTTGGTACCAATGTGCACCACGACAACTGGCTGTTTTCCCTCCCATTTCAGAATGTCCTGCACCCGCTCCGAGACATCCTTGACCCTTGCACCAGGGAGGCAACATACCATCCTGGAGTCTCGGTGAGATGAGAAGGCCTTGGAGAGGGTGCAGAAAAGATTTACGAGAATGATTCCAGGGATGAGACACTTCAGTAACATGGAGAAGCTGGGGTTGTTCCCCTTAGAACAGAGAAGATTGAGAGGAGATTTGATAGGTGTTCAAAATCTTGAGGAATCTGGAGTAGATCAAGAGAAACTGTTCCCATTGGCAAAAGGTTCAAGAACCAGAGGACACAGATTTAAGGTGATTGGCAAAAGAACCAAGGTGACACAAGAAAAACATTTTTACAGTAAGTGGTTAGGATCTGGAATGCATTGCCTGAAAGGGTGGTGGAGGCAGACTCAATCACTGCTTTCAAAAGGGAGTTGGATACGTACCTAAAATAAAAAGAATTTGCAGGGCTATGGGAAAAGGGCGGTAGAGTGGGACTAGTTGAGGTGCTCTTGCAGAGAGCCGGCACGGGTTAGACGGGCCAAATGACCTTCTTCCGTGCACTCTCACCTCGGAGCAAGGAGGTCGTGAGTTCAAGTCCCACTCCAGAGACTTCAGCCAGAATCTAGGACGACACTCCCGGTGCGATACTAAGAGTGCGCTGCACTGTGAAAGGTGCCTTCTTTCAGATGGGACGTAAAACCGGGGCCCCATCTGCTCCCTCAGATGGACGTAAAAGATCCTATGACACTATAAGAAGAAGAACAGGGGAGTTTCTCCCAGTATCCTGGCCAATATTTGTCACTCAATCAACATCATTAAAACAGATTATCTGCTCATTTATCTCACTGCTGTTTGTGGGACCTTGCTGTGCACAATTTGGCTACTACATTTCCTATATCAACAGTGACTACACTTGAAAAGTACTTCACTGGCTGTAAAGCGCTTTGGAACATCCTGAGGTTGTGAAAGGTGCTATAGATATGTAAGTTTTTTCCCTTTAAGTGGAGGTAAACTTGTTGCAAAATTATCCCAACCATTTTGAATGCCTGCCTGTAGCTTAAAATACTGAATAGGTTTTCATTTCTCCCTAAAATGTTGTCACAGGATTTCCATATAATGATGGGTTAGATACTGCAGTAAATTATACATTGAGTGTGGGCAGCATATTTTGATCTACGAGCACGTGGGTGAAATACTGGTGGTTGTAGATCTGTTACCAGTGGTGACATTAGTAAGAACCACTCAACAACTCTAACATAGTAAAACATCCCAAGGTGCTTCACTGGAGCGGTATTAAACAAAATTTGACACCGAACCATACAAGGAGATATTAGGGCAGATGACCAAAAGCTTAATCAAGGAGGTGGGTTTTAAGGAATGTCCTAAAGGAGAAAAGAGAGGTGGAGGGTTTCAAGGAGAGAATGGCACAGCCCAAAACCTTAGCAGCTGAAGGTTCGCCTGCCAATGATTAAAATCAGGGATGCACAAGAGACCAGAATTAGAGGAGCGCAGAGATCTCGGAGGGCTGTAGGAAGTTAGAGATAGGGAGAGGCGAGTTCATGGAGGGATTTGAAAACAGGGATGAGAATTTTAAAATTGAGGTGTTGCTTAACTGGGAGCCAATGTCGGCCACTGAGCACAGTGTTAATGGGTCTCTGGACTGGGAAACTGGGAACCAAAACACCCTGTAGAATCACGTCGGAGGTGAAGTTAGTTCCCAGGCACTGGCAGCAGTACGGAAAAAAAGTGGAAGACTGGCTAATAGCCCTTTAACAGGCAACACAATCACGAACAACATGGCAATAGTTAACAAAAAAAGGGGAAAGCTGAAGTCGAAGGTCACAGCAGTTTGTGTATTAATAGAAAAAAATAGATTTCAAAGCAAGTCTGGGTTACAGTTCTCTCATAAACTATGTCCTGGGAACATCAAAGAGGCATAGCTACCACTAAAACCCAGCCGTTTTTGTAATTTAAGAGTTCGATCATCAGTTAGAAGACTAAAATAACTTAGGAAAAAAGGAGAAATAAAAAATGTGACCACTACAGAGAGGCCTTATTAAAGGGGGAAACTTGATGACCAGCTAATGAATGTGCGTTTCCCATGAGCGTTCTAATTTTAGTGCATGATTGATTCTTTGCTGAGGAGGTCGAACCATTTAATTTTTTTTGATAAAACCAACTGTCACAGATTTCAGCAAACTCTGCACTGGGAACATGTGTGTTATATTGTTCAATATACTGGTTATTGATGTGTTACTTTTTCTTGTATATCCTGTTTCAGTGTGTTGCCTTCTGCTCTATTTGTTTCATTGTAATTGTCGCATTAATACAAAAAATGTCGAGACTCGGTAGATCAGTGTTCTCCAACATAGTCACCACATGACTACGGCCTGGCTTTAATTAGAAATTACTTTCTCACTTAGTTTGCAAGCCCAAGCTTTCTGGCAGCTCTCTGGCTCGGGAAGGAGAAATAAAATCTGAGCCAGAACTCCCACTGCTCATCACTATTCAATAACCCCTACTGGAAGACATAATGCAGACACTGGGCGAGGACAGAATCAGACACATTGCAATGTCCTTCTTCAAATATCGCTGGTGTCCAATTTTTTGATGATGATCCAGCAGTCACAAGCAGCAAGCAATTCCTATTGACTCTCGCATGTAACAAATGCAATATTCCTCTTCACAGACAAAAGAAAAATTTAACTTCGCCAATATACAAAAAAAAATTCAAGCCTCAAACACAAAATCCATTGCCAGGTTTGCTTGGCTGCCTGCACCTCCTTTACCTTTTTACTGTTCACTTCTCGGCCTAATCCAGTCGACTCCCCCAGTAGCCACTGTATTCTTCCTTGTCTGCTATACCCGCTCAGCCACCCACCTTACCCACTTCCTGCTGTCATCGCTGTCACAGATGTTCACTTTTCCTCCTCCGTGTCCACCATCGATGCTCGAAGTTTAAACACAGAATTTCCAGCCTCAGCTCTTTGAACTTCCCAAGCCAGTGGGCTGCGAAAGGCTGCTCCCTGGTTGGTAGATGACTGAAGGAGCACCAATCAGGGAGCAGCCTTTAGCAGCCACTCCCCCTCCCCCCAGCAATAGTCATATCATCCAGCAATACAGCCAAAGTTAGGGACATTGCTGACAGTGCATCACAATAACAACTTTTATTTATATAGCGTCTGCAACGTAGTAAAACATCCCAAGGCACTTCACAGCAGTGTAATGAGACAAAACAAATAAATTTGACACCAAGCCACGCAAGAAGAAATTACAGATTACCAAAAGCTTGGTAAAAGAGGTAGGTTTTAAGGAACGTCTTAAAGGAGGAAAGAGAGAGAGAGAGGTGGAGAGGTTTAGGGAGGGAATTCCAAAGCTTAGGGCCCAGGGAGCTGAAGGCACGGCCACTGAGCAGTTATAATCAGGGATGCTCAAGAGGGCAGAATTTGAGGAAAGCAGACATCTCGTGGGGTTGTAAGGCTAAAAGAAATTACAGAGCTAAGGAGCAGCGTTGCCATGGAGGGATTTGTAAACAAGGACAAGAATTTTGAAATCAAGGCATTGCTTAACCGACAGCCAATGTAGGTCAGCGATCACAGGGGTGATGGATGATCAGGACTTGGTGCGAGTTAGGACACGGGATGCCAAGTTTTGGATGACCTCAAGAATACATAGGGTAGAATGTGGGAGGCCAGCCAGGAGTGCATTGCAGTAGTCAAGTCTAGAGGTAACATAGGCATGGATGAGGGTTTCAGCAGCAGATGAGCTGAGGCAGGGGCAGAGGCAGAAGTAGACAGTTTTAGTTATACAGTGGATATGTGGCAGGAAGCACATTTCAGTGTCAAATATGACAACTAGGTTGCGAACAGTCTGGTTTAGCCTCAGACAGATGCTAGGGAGAGGGATGAAGTCAGTGACTAGGGTCTATCTCTCTATCTCTCTACCAAACAGCCTTCAGGCAGGGTTGGAGGTGAGTTGTTGCTATGTGTTTTTCAATTCTTTCACTGTGTCCGGGCATCTGCTGTGCCACTTTCCTTACCTGTGACGATTTCCTTAACTCTAGGGAAGGTTTTTCAGGACATAGGCCTATATGCTGGCCTAATCAGAACTGGAGTAACTCTCAGCTGGCCAAACTTCCCTAAATGGCCAGAAGTGGTGTAGGTGGCTGGTTATGCCCCCTCTGGCTGAAAAAAAAACTGACTTAAAAAATTTGTCATTTAGTTACACTGGTGCAAATTGATTGGGGAAACTGGCCATTTTTAAGTCAGACCAGAAAAAGCAGCCTACTCTTTTTTTAAAAATGGCGCAAATACTGGGGAAAACTGAGCCCTTAGTGTGGCAAACTCAGTCAATCATAGATAATGCATCATCATTTGGACCAAGCAACAAACCTAAAGATAACAAAGATCCTACTAGCATCTGCACTCACCAGCTAGCTCACAGATCAATGCATTTCCAAACATGAATCTCACCCGAGTAACCTTAGACAATGAAGTGCTGACATGCTTTTTGACCAAAGGACATCGGTCAAGCCCAACCCCACCCTCACCCAATAGGTGCACAGACACATAATTCCAGTAAAGGTGGGAGGGGGTCAGTGGGTAGCTGTCAGGAGCAGGAACCATGATCACATTTTTCTCCCAGGTGCCAAGCCCAGCTAACTCAGCACAAATCAGGGAACAAACCAGGAGCCTTCCTTGTCTGTGCGTCCCACCGGATAAACTGAACAGAGATAGCTAAAAGCCACATGGTACCAAGCAGCAGTTTCATAAGAACATAAGAAATAGAAGCCGGAGTAGACCATTTGGCCCCTTGAGCCTGCTGCACCATTTAATAAGATCATAGCTGATCTGATCATGGACTCAGCTCCACTTCCCTGCCCGTTCCCCATAACCCTTTACTCCCTTATCACTCAAAAATCTGTCTATCTCTGCCTTAAATATATACAATGACCCAGTCTCCACAGGTCTCTGGCACAGAGAATTCCATGGATTTCCAACCCTCAAAAGAAATTCCTCCTCATCTCAGTTTTAAATGGGCGGCCCCTTATTCTGAGACTATGCCCCCTAGTTTTAGTTTCCCCTATGAGTGGAAATATCTCCTCTGCATCCACCTTGTCGAGCCCCCTTATCATCTCATTCATCTGAACTCCAATGTGTATAGGCCCAATCTACCTTCATAAGTCAACTCCCTCATTTCCAGAATCAACCTAGTGAACCTTCTCTGAACCACCTCCAATACAAGCATATCCTTCCTTAAATACGGAGACCAAAGCTAACGTAGTACTCCAGGTGTGGCCTAACCAATACTCTGTACAGTTGTAGCAGGACTTCTCTGTTTTTAATACTCTATCCCCCTTGTAATAAAGGCCAACATTCCATTTATCTTCCTGATTACTTGCTGTACCTGCATATTAACTTTTTGTGTTTTATGCACAAGGACCCCCAGGTCCCTATGTACTGCAGCACTTTGCAATTTTTCTCCATTTAAATAATAAATTGCTTTTCTATTTTTTCTGCCAAAGTGGATAACCTCACATTTTCCCACATTATACTCCATCTGCCAAATTTTTGCCCGCTCACTTAGCCTGTCTGCATCCCTTTGCAGATTTTTATGTCCTCCTCACAATTTGCTTTCCCACCCATCTTTATATCAGCAAACTTGGCTACATTACACTCAGTCCCTTCATCCAAGTCATTAATATAGATTGTAAATAGTTGAGTCCCCAGCACCGGTCGCTGCGGCACCCCACTAGTTACTGTTTGCCAACCGGAAAAATACCCATTTATCCCGACTGTTTTCTGTTAGTTAGACAATCCTCTATCCATGCTAATATATTGCCCCCAACCCCGTGAACTTTTATCTTGTGCCCTTATGTGGCACCTTATTGAATGCCTTCTGGAAATCCAAATACATCAGATCCACTGGTTCCCCCTTATCCACCCTGCTCATTACACCCTCAAAGAACTCCAGTAGGTTTGTCAAACAGGATTTCCCTTTCATAAAACCATGCTGACCCCACTTGACTGAATTATGTTTTTCCAAATGTCCTGCTACTGCTTCCTTAATAATGGACTCCAGCATTTTCCCAACGATAGATGTTAGGTTCACTGGTCTATAATTACCTGCTTTCTATCTACCTCCTTTTTTTTTTTAAATAGGGGCGTAACATTTGCGGTTTTCCAATCCGCTGGGACTTCCAGAATCCAGGGAATTTTGGTAGATTACAACCACCATCTCTGCAGCCACTTCTTTTAAGATCCTAGGATGCAAACCATCAGGTGGGGGACTTGTACACCTTTAGTGCCATTATTTTACCGAGTACTACTTCCTTAGTGATCGTGATTTGTTTTTAGTTCCTCCCTCCCTATAGCCCCTTGATTATCCACTACTGGAATATTTTTAGTGTCTTCTACCGTGAAGACCGATACAAAATATTTGTTCAAAGTCTCTGCCATTTCCCCATTCCTCATTATTAATTCCCCAGTCTCATCCTCTCGGGACCAACATTTACGTTAGCCAGTCTTCCTTTTTATGTACCTGTAGAAACTCTTACTATCTGTTTTTATATTTCGTGCTAGTTTACTTTCATAATCTATCTTCCCCCTCTTATTTTTTTTTAGTAGTTCTTTGGCTGCCTTTTAAAAGTTTCCCAGTCCTCTGGCCTCCCACTAGTCTTGGCCACTTGTCATGCCCTGATTTTCAATTTGATACCATCCTTTATTTCCCTAGTTAGCCACGGATGATGATCCCTTCTCTTAGTCTTTCCTTCTCATTGTAATATATTTTTGTTGAAAGTTATGAACTATCTCCTTAAATGTTTGCCACTGCTCATCAACCGTCCCACTCTTTAATCTATTTTCCCAGTCCACTTTAGCCAACTCTGCCTTATTTAAGCTTATGATACTGGTTTGAGATCCAACTTTCTCATCCTTCAACTGAATTTGAAATTCAACCATGTTATGGTCACTCATTCCTAGAAGATCCTTTACTAGAAAATCCTTTACTAGATGATCATTTATTAATCCGGTCTCATTAAACAGTACCAGATCTGAGTTAGCCTGCTCCCTGGTTGGTTCCGCAACGTACTGTTCCATCTAATTCTGTGCATTATCCCACAACCACATAACAGATTTTTTTCTTTAAAGTCATGGGCCAAGAGCAGAATATACACAGCAACAGTTGAAGCATTCATCAACTGTTTTAAAAAAAACAATTAAATCACCCATAAACAAAAACATCCCTTCAGTTACAAATATGGACATGGTCAAAAACCTTTGAAACAGATCATTATACATCAGCAAATAATCCCACCCACGCACATTCCCACCAACACATTATGTTTCCATTGGTAGTATTAACTGGATTCATTTTTTGTTGGGAGGAATGCACTCCTTGCAGCAAGCACGACATAAGCAACAGATTAATGACCAAATTAGTTGTGCTCTCACAGAACTTCTTACAAACACTGCCTGTTGTGTTGCACAATGACTGAACGCTTATTCAGCTGAATAAACTGGAATTTCACAATTAGCAATCAAAATGCTGTGACCAGCAAGTTCATGCTGACCTGTGCACCCAGAAGGAAACATCAAGCCAGCAGCATTTCCTCGGGAGTGGATTGCACGTGATGTTAAAATCCTGCAGCGTCTCCCTGTAGTCTGAAGGATTCAGAAGTGATTGAGTTAACGAGACAGAAGCAGAAGCATTGGCAAGTTCTGCACACTTCCATCCATTCAATCCCGCTCAGCACAGCACTTTAAACTGCACTAAATCTCTAACTTGCCAGATATGAAAAAATGCCAAAAGACATTAGGAAAAAAATGAAGTCCTGTGACATCTCACTTTCCAAACGGCAAGTCTGCATGTTCTAATATCCACATTTATACTAAAAAATATCAGAGATTAATATATGAAAAACACATGTTGGGGTGGCCACAGTGACTGGTACCTCATCAAGTGGCCATACTTCGTTTTCAGCGAGTATCAGCAGACATCACAAACAGGCCAAATCCTGTCCTCACCGAACACAGCCCCCCCCCCTACCCCCCACATTTCCACCAGAAGTCACTGGACAGCAATCAGGGACCCAGTCTTATCTTTCCCCTCCATAGCCCAGGGGTTCAAAGGAGCAACCAGCTGCCACCCTCATTGAGATCTGCTAAGCTAGCACAGCACATATCTTAGATCAAACTTGTGACCTCCCTGGGAGGTCAGACGCACCAACATTAGCGTCCTCGATCAGGCCAACATCCCCAGTGCTGAAGCACTGACCACACTTGATCAGATCCGCTGGGCAGGCCACATTGTTCGCATGTCAGACATGAGACTCCCAACGCAAGCGCTCTACTCGGAACCCCTTCACAGCAAACGAGCCAAAGGTGGGCGGAGGAAATGTTACAAGGACACCCTCAAATCTGTCGGTCGCCTTCCTATCCCTCGACCAAGAGAAGGCGTTCGACAGGGTGGACCACGACTATCTGCTCGGAACTCTGCGCGCTTTCGGGTTCGGGACGCATTTCGTCGCCCGGATCCGACTTTTGTACGCCGCCGCGGAGTGTCTGATTAAGGTTAACGGGTCCTTGACGGCGCCCCTTCGCTTTAGGAGAGGGGTGCGCCAGGGATGCCCCATGTCCGGCCAGTTATACGCCGTTTGCGTGGAGCCTTTCCTGCGCCTCTTGCGGACGAGGTTGACGGGACTGGCTCTGCAAGGGCCGGGCGTGGAGGTCGTCCTCTCGGCTTACGCCGATGACGTGCTCCTCGCGGTAGAGGATCCCGCTGACCTGCGGAGGATGCGTGAGTGCCAGGAGATTTACTCGGCCGCGTCCTCCGCCAGGATCAACTGGGAGAAATGTTCCGGACTCCTGGTGGGTCAGTGGCGGGTGGACTCCCTGCCGGAGGAGCTCAGGCCTTTTGCCTGGAGCACGACCCATCTCCTCTATCTGGGAGTCTACCTTAGCCCCGACGAGGGAGCCTGGCCGGCGAACTGGCAGGAGCTGGAGGCCTAGGTCGCCGCTCGCCTAGGGCGCTGGACAGGACTGCTCCGAGTGCTGTCCTACAGGGGTCGAGCGCTAGTCATAAACCAGCTGGTGGCCGCAATGCTGTGGTACCGGCTGGTCACTTTGACCCCTCCCCCTGCGTTTGTCGCCAAGATACAGAAGAAGCTGGTGGACTTCTTCTGGAACAACAGGAAGCACTGGGTCTCTGCCGCGGTCTTGAGTCTCCCGCTTGAGGAGGGCGGTCAGTCGTTGGTGTGCGTCAGCGCCCAGCTCGCGACTTTCCGTCTTCAGACCCTGCAGAGATACCTTTACGTCGAGCCCCCTCCTAGGTGGTGTGCTCTGGCGAGGTATTTCTTCCGCCAGCAGCTCGACCTCAATTATGACACGCAGCTCCTGTTTGTGAACTTGGGGGGTGCCAGGACCGCCCTCCGGGAGCTGCCTGTCTTTTACAGGGAACTCATCAGGGTCTGGAACAAAGTCTCCACCAAGCGCAGCTCTCCGCCGGCTGGAGTGGCGGCCGTCCTGCAGGAACCGCTGCTCGGGAATCCGTACCTCCACGGCCGAGGTTTTATGTGGCGGTCGGAAGAGAGGGCTGTGGTGACCAGGGTCAGGGACCTGCTGGATGGCGCCAGACACGCTGGCGCGGCGCCTAAATTCTGCCAACGTCCGCCACGCGGCCGATGCCATCGAGTCGCTAAAAACAGCTCTGGGCCCTGACTCCGTTAGGTGTATCGAGGAGGCTCAAGCACGTGGGGAGATCCCGTCCGAACTGACCCCCGTCCGGACGGAATTCCTCATCGGCGCCAAACCCCGGAACCTCCCTCGGGGGCCGGCGCCTCACAACTTGAGCCGCCTCGGGGAAATCCCCTCCGTGCCTTTCAGTTCCGCGCGGAGGGGTTTCCTGTACGGGCTGCTCCTGCACACCCTCAACTTTGCCATCCTCGCCGGCCGTCCGGACACGCCATGGCGTACCATCTTGCCGTCCGGAGGAGGCGGGGGTCCCCGATGGAGGGCACTCTACGCAGGGGTCCTCCCACTATTCATCGGGGACTTGGCCTGGAGGGTGGTGCACGGAGCAGTGCCGTGCAACAAATTTTTAAGCCGGTTCACGGACTCCCAGGCCGCCTGCAATTTCTGCGGTCTGGAGGAGTCCGTGTTCCATGTTTTTATTGAATGCACAAGGTTGCAGCCCCTGTTCCACTATTTGAAGGGGCTGCTCTTGAAATTCTGGCTGCACTTCAGTCCCACTCTCCTGATCTTTGGGCACCCTGTGCGGAGGGGAGCGGGTAGGTCCGAAGGCCTCCTCGTAGGACTGCTCCTGGGCACGGCCAAGGGTGCCATCAGCCGGTCCAGGCAGCGGGCGGTCGAGGGGGTCGTTCAACCTGACTGCCTGCCTCTCTTCCGCTCTTACATCCGGTCCAGGGTGTCCTTGGAGATGGAGCACGCGGTGTCCACCGGTACGCTCGCGGCCTTCCGCGAGAGGTGGGCACCGGAGGGACTGGAGTGCATCATCACGCCCGGCAACCAAATTTTAATTTGATTTTACGTTTTAAAGTTTAATTTGTTTTCATTGCCGGTGCTTTTAGTGTCCCCCTTCCCTTTTATAGAGGGCACTGGAAAAATTTGATTTTAGCGCCCCAAAAAAAAAACCAAAAACCAAAAAAAAAAGGGGCCTTGAAAATGTCTGCTGTGTCACCCAGGTCGGGTGGCATGGTTTTAATGAAAAAAAAAAGGACACCCTCAAAGCCTCCCTGATAAAAGTGCAACATCCCCACTGACACCTGGGAGTCCCTGGCCAAAGACCGCCCTCAGTGGGGGAAATGCATCCGGAAGGGCGCTGAGCTCAGAGTCTCATCACCGAGGGCATGCAGAAAACAAGCGCAGGCAGCGGAAAGAGCGAGCGACAAACCAGTCCTACCCTCCCTTACCCTCAACGACTATCTGTCCCACCTGTGACAGGGACTGTGGCTCTCGTATTGGAATGTTCAGCCACCCAAGGACTCATTTTAAGAGGGGAAGCAAGTCTTCCTCGATTCCGAGGGACTGCCGAGGATGATGATGATGATGATGATGATGATGAATATTTACTTGGGAAGTAAGGCTATTAAGGGATATGGAAAACCTGAGGAGAAATGGGATTAAAAAGAGCTGGCATAGATAGCAAAAATTGAGTAGCAGGCTCAACGAGCTGAATGTTCCCATTCCTGTGTGAGGTGGTAACCGGAGCGATCTCAACTGTGAATCCCCAGCCCCCACCATTATCAAGTATCATGCAGATCCTGACTATTGATGTTCACATACAATGCAAGGTACAATACTGTGCAAGGTTGCAGAGCTCTTAAACTCTAACAACCTTCAGTCTGCCACAAGCAGAAGTTTAGACCCACCAGTAATCTTTTAGACAGCACGCAGAGAGTTTGATAATTCCACACTCGAGGTCTGTGCACAGAATGAATTTGATCTGTAGTGCTTAATTTTTGCCACTAGGTAGCACAATGACAGAAGTTGAGCACTACAAAAACACTGAAACAATTCAGTTTGGTCCGCTCCACTCCACTCCACTCCACTCAAGTTTAACAGAGGGGAGCTATCCCCACACCAAGAGCTGTTTTGACTTCCCCAGCCTGGTGTTGAGGGCGCAGGCGCGTGAACTTTTCCCACGTCGCTGCTGCCCCTTGTAACTAGCTGCCGGGAGATGGCAACGATGCCCAGGCACAACGTTCACCTCTGATTTTCTTCAATCTTTTCTCCCCCACCCACCATTACAGGGCAATATTGCAACTTCCCCACTCGACATGGCTCGCACCAGGAGCCAAGCCCTGCTCTTGCTGCACTGCGTATTACTACATGGATATTTGGGCCACACAGGCCCTAAACTGCTAAGTTTAAATCCACTTGGTAGATTCTTGCTACCTGCAGCCCTTTGTGACCTTTGGGATTCATTTAACTGGAGTTATGCACTAAGTTTACAAAATAAGTTAAATTGAAAAGCTGGTCAGATGATGGTGTTACGATATCACGAATTCTACACTTTCAACAAAAGAGTCATGTCGAAAGTGCAGTATGATTTTATCCTAAATGTGATCAGAATGCTGAGAAAAGCTGGTCAGATGATGGTGTTACGATATCACGACATGAGAAGCGATATTATGTTTTGAAGAACACGCTTCGGCTGCGAGAGATATTGATCTAAAAAAAAATAGTGAAACATTCTCAATATGACTTCCAATAACACCACAATTCCTCATTGTTTTTAGAAACTGAAAGAAAATTATTTGGTATTTCTAACAAATTGTTTGTTGTCTTGTCAAAAGTCAGCATTGTTCTATCTCCAGAAATTAACTCAAAGGACACTGATAGTATCTTGAATGGGTTCATATTTATCACAATAAACTTGCAGTTATATAGCACTTTTAAAAATATGGGGGGAGGAGAGGGAGGGGGGAGGGGGGGGGAAGAAGGAGAGGGGGGGGGAGAAGGAGAGGGGGGGGGAGAAGGAGAGGGGGGGGGAGAAGGAGAGGGGGGGGGAGAAGGAGAGGGGGGGGGAGAAGGAGAGGGGGGGGGAGAAGGAGAGGGGGGGGGAGAAGGAGAGGGGGGGGGAGAAGGAGAGGGGGGGGGAGAAGGAGAGGGGGGGGGAGAAGGAGAGGGGGGGGAGAAGGAGAGGGGGGGGAGAAGGAGAGGGGGGGGGAGAAGGAGAGGGGGGGGAGAAGGAGAGGGGGGGGGGAGAAGGAGAGGGGGGGGGAGAAGGAGAGGGGGGGGAGAAGGAGAGGGGGGGGGGGAGAAGGAGAGGGGGGGGGGGAGAAGGAGGGGGGGGGGAGAAGGAGAGGGGGGGGGAGAAGGAGAGGGGGGGGAAGGAGAGGGGGGGGGAAGGAGAGGGGGGGGGAAGGAGAGGGGGGGGAAGGAGAGGGGGGGGGAAGGAGAGGGAGAGGGGGGGGAAAGGAGGGGGGGGGAAAGGAGGGGGGGGAAAGGAGGGGGGGGGGAAAGGAGGGGGGGGGAAAGGAGGGGGGGGGGAAAGGAGGGGGGGGGGAAAAGGAGGGGGGGGGAAAAGGAGGGGGGGGAAAAAGGAGGGAGTGGGGGGAAAAAGGAGGGAGTGGGGGGAGGAGAGAGAAAATCAACCCTCTCCTGCTCACGACACAGTAGAAGTTAACACATGAGATGAGAACAAGGTTGGCATTAGCAGGTTAAATTTCCTGCTCACAATAACTACCACTCGGGTGAGGTACCGGAGAGAAACCAACACACAGGAACCATGCCGTTCAAGTTCTTTGCCAAACGCTGATAATTATTTTACAATTTCAAGAAGAGTTTAGACCCGTCAATCTCACGCCTCAGACACAATGTAATGTAAGATTAATCTTGGTATTTTTTTTTCAAGCGTTATCATCTCCATCTACTCTCGGTTCATGTGCACTGGATTGTGGCTAAGACACGAAGGGTGGTGACCACAACCACAGTTCCACCAGATCCACTGCCACTCCCCGTTCAAATAAAAACAGAAAATGCTGGAAATGCACAGGTCCGTCAATTTAGAGCAGACAGATTAAACAATTCCAGTGTTGACCTGTTTGTTTCTGACGAGATTAAATATGAAATACAAAACTGTCTTCACTTTTCCAACATAAATCTGCCCATCATTACCGACATATTTGCACTTATCAGACTTCCAGCACTGCCCGATTCTTTTTTTTATTTTCAAAAAAACACTGCCCGATTCTTATTTACCCCCAACTCATTACTGAATGAAAATGAGAGCCCAGTATTACCGCCCGACCCTCTTTAACCCAACCACCCGCCTCCCCAAAAATATTCCAGTGCTGGGGTTGCTCAGCCCGGAGGCACCGGCCGGGAGGGGGGTGGACAGACCCCGGGTTCCGGCCGAGCTCCGGTTTTTGCTCCGCGCTCGGCGTCGGTCGGATCCCAAACTCTGGCGTTCCAGAGGCGGCCGCGGAACCAGCGCGGCTCCCGACAATGACAGGCTCACTTACCCGCTGCTCCGCTTCAGGCTGTCGGGACAAGCTTCTCCTCAGGCTGCGCCCGGCTGGAGTGCGGTCCCGCCCCCGGTCTCCGGTTCCGGCCGCAGCGCCGCTCCGCCAACTCCTGCCTCCTTCCGCCGGCCGCGACTCCCAACATGGCGCAGGCATCACGTGACGGCGCCCTGTCAATCAAAGCGGGCAGCACCTCGCGCATAGGGGTCATGCTGCAACCCGGGGGTCACCCTCCAACCCGGGGATTATCCTGCAACCCGGCGGTCACCCTGCAACCCGGGGATTATCCTGCAACCCGGCGGTCACCCTGCAACCCGGGGGTCATCCTGCAACCCGGGGATTATCCTGCAACCCGGGGGTCATCCTGCAACCCGGGGGTCATCCTGCAACCCGGGGGTCACCCTGCAACACAGGGATTATCCTGCAACCCGGGGGTCACCCTGCAATCCGGGGATTATCCTGCAACACAGGGATTATCCTGCAACCTAGGGATTATCCTGCAACCCGGGGGTCACCCTGCAACCCGGGGGTCATCCTGCAACCCGGGGATTATCCTGCAACCTGGGAGTCACCCTGAAACCCGGGGGTCAACCTGCAACCCGGGGGTCAACCTGCAACCCGGGGATTATCCTGCAACCCAGGGGTCAACCTGCAACCCGGGGATTATCCTGCAACCCAGGGGTCAACCTGCAACCCGGGGGTCAACCTGCAACCCGGGGATTATCCTGCAACCCGGAGATTATCCTGCAACCCGGGGGTCAACCTGCAACCCGGGGATTATCCTGCAACCCGGGGATTATCCTGCAACCCGGGGGTCAATCTGCAACCCGGGGATTATCCTGCAACCCGGGGGTCATCTTGCAACCCGGGGATTATCCTGAAACCCGGGTTCACCCTACAACCCGGGGGTCACCCTGCAACCCGGGGGTCAACCTGCAACCCGGGGGTCATGCTGCAACCCGGGGTCCTGCAATCCATGGGTCATCCTGTAATCCAGGGATCAACCAGCTAACCAGGGGTCACCCTTCAATCCAGGGGTCATCCTGCAATCCAGAGGTCACCATTCAATCCAGGGACTAGGCAGGACTCCAGGGATCAACCTGCAATATAGAGATTAACCAGAAATCCAGGGGTCACTCACCCCATTTGGCAACCTCACTTATTTAAATCTTTCACTTCGAGTCATTTAATCCAGCAAATACCAAGATATATCTGCTCCCACTCAATGTGACGTTGAAATACAAAGAAAGAAACTTGCAGTTATAGGGATGAAGAAAACCACTGCAGATGCTGAAAATCTGAAACAAGAGCCAAAAATGCAAGGGGCTCAATTTTCCCCAATGCCATTTTTTTGCATATTTGAAAAGTTACACCCATTTTTTTGTGCCCATATACGGCAAAAAAAACTTGAAAGTGTCCCCATTTTAATTTTTGAAATTGGCGCCGCGCAGCCTGTCCTTTAGCTTTGGGGGTGGAGCCTAAGGTCTGTGCTTAAAAATGGAGGCCGCCCCCACCCCCCGCTTCTGTGCATGGGGGGGGAGGGGGGGGAAATGATGTTTTCTACGTGACTGGTATGGGCGCGCATGCCCAGTACACCTCCTGGTCTGCATTCAGCCATTTTTAAAGAGTGTGTGAGAACTTGTATTCTGAGCGGAAAAAAATCAGAGCTGCAATATGCAACACGGCCTGAAGAGGAGAACATCTTCCAATCCGACCTTCCAGACCAAGAGCATGGGGAAGAGGGGGACGGGGTGGATGAAGCCCCCACTGTTGTACTCACTCTGGAGGAGTTGCTGGTGCCGCCCATTGAGGAGCCAGCCCCTTTCCTGAGTGGTATGTGTGTTGGGACATTTCCTGGTTTCACACTGTCCAAGGCTGCGGGTTCCAGTGGGGTACAGTGAGCCACACCCAGGGCCCCACCGTCCGAGGCTGCGGGTTTCAGTGGGGTTCACCAAGCCACACCCAGGGTGAGGAGGGGAAGGAGAGCTCGACAGCGCTCTCCTGAGATGCAGGATGTAACAGATGTGGTTCAGATGATGGCAATGAGTGCGGAGAGCACTGACCTTACGCGATCACTCCTGGACACCAGCGGTGGGGTGGGTGATGAGGTATCGGGGCTGTCGGGAGAAATAACAACACTCTCGCAAGAAATGGGAAAACTGTCCGGGCACATTCGGGATGGAATGTTGCATGTAGCTGATACACTGTCAGTGAACATGAGGGAGGGAATGTCGCAGGTAGTTGACGCGCTGTAGGGGCACATGAGGGAGATAATGTTGGAGGTAGTTGAGACGCTGTCGGGGCACATGAGGGAGGGAATGTTGGAGGTAGTTAAGACGCTGTCGGGGCACATGAGGGAGGGAATGTCGGAGGTAACTGCTGCAATAAGGGAACATGCCCAGATCCTGCGGCAATTGATGGAATCACCTGCCACTCCCACTCCAATCCCCAGACCAACCTCTGAAGAGACCCAAGCCGGGCCTTCCACATTACCGCCTGTCCATGCCCCACCAACAAGAAGTGCGCATTACCCGAGATGCTCGAAAAAATAAGCTTGGTACCAACCCGAGAAATGCTGCACCATCGCCAGTGGGCAGGGGTAGAGTCAACAAGACCAAGCGCAGTGGACGATCTTAGAATAAGGTGGAAGAGAGATGGGTGCAGCCTTATTTGCTGCTGCTGCTGTTATTATTATTGTTGTTGTTACTGTTCTTATGTTATTGTTATTTAATTGTTCTCAAATTAAAAGTTTTTTGTAAGTGATGTAAATCTACAAGTTTAAAAGTTTGTAAGTGATCTTAACTGAATAGTTTAAAGTTTGATAGAAGAATATTTTTATTAAAGTTAAGTTAAGTACAAACAAGTGTTAACATTTTGAATAAAATATATATTTTAAATTATAACTGAATCATTTACATTATTTGTTCTATTATTAACACAACCTTTTGAACTAAAGAAGAATCATTTACATTATTTGTTTCATTATTAACACAACACAACATTACGGAACAGGTCCAAACAGTAAACATGGTCCATTTGGAGTAGTTGCCACTGAGCCTTCAGGCAGCAAAGCGTTCACGGATGAGCTGCTGGCGCAAGGCTCGAGCAATCTTTAAAGGGGCACGACGGCCCACCCTCCTCCGCCGACGTACTCTGGGTTCAGGTAGTTGCATGACTTTCTCGTCCTCCCCCTCCTCGTCATCTGCATCTTCCTCCTCATCATCAGCCACTCTCACCTCAGGTGGGTCTTCTACTACCAGCTGCTGCTGCCTCATGATGGCTAAGTTATGCAGCATGCAGCAGACAACAGTGAACGGACCAATAATTTCAGGGGAATATAGCAAGTAGCCTCCAGAATGGTCCAGGCATCGGAAACGCTGTTTCAAGATGCCAATGATCCTCTCTATCATGCTGCACGTCACAATGTGCTCCCGGACAGCTTCCATCTGGGTTACTTGTAGGAACGTCATGAGCCAGGTGGCGAGGCCTTACCCTTTGTCTCCCAGCAGCCAGCTCTGCCCTTCTGGCTGCTGCTGAAACATGGCAGATACCGCGCTCTCGTGTAGGATGAACGCATCACGGTTGTTCCCAGGATATCTCGCATCAATTACCATGATGCAATGCATATCGTCACAGACGAGCTTTACGTTCATGGAGTGGAAGCCTTTTCTGTTCCTGTACATCTCGGAATCCTCCAAGTGTGCTCGCAAGGCGATGTGGGTACAATCAATGCAGCCCTGTACCTTGGGGAAGCCAGCAATCCTGGAGAAGCCCACAGCCCTGTCACGCATTGCCTGGGCGGTCATGGAGAACTTTATGTAGTCATTCCGCCGGGCATACAGTGCAGCAGTCACCTGCCGAATACAGATATGTGTTGCATGTTGAGAAACGGCGCACACATCCACAGTTGTGACCTGGAATGATCCAGATGCATAAAATGAAAGTGCAGCTATAACCTTTACTTCCACTGACAAAGCAGTCCTCCTGTTGCTTCTAGGTTGCAGGTCTGCTTTTATTAATTCACAGATCTTGGTTACAACTTATTTGCCTCACTCAGGTGCAGGTATGAATGCCTGTCTCGATATACCTGTGTGGGTAAGGCTTCCTGCCCATCATCCTACGTGCTCTGAGGTTCCTCAGGTGATGTTGTCTAATCAATCTTCTCCTCCGCAACGCCATCATGCAGAAGGCTTGCACGAAGTATAGCATTGACAATATTGCCCCCATAATTAAATTGGAGCTTTGCAACAATCTCAAAACACTAGGACAAAGCATTCATACCTCTTCTTCCCTCTCTCTTTCCAAGGTGGATGCCCTAGTATGGACCACACGCTGGTCTGCGCATGCACAACAGGCTTGCTTACAATGGGAAGCCAAAGTGTAATGCAATTCTTGAATTTTTGATTTTCTTCAAAGTACCATCTCACCACTGAACCTCTCCTCACCGGGCATGAGGATCGGAGCGTCGGCCGGCAGAATCGCTCCCTCGCCGGGACACAGGGGCTCAGCTTCCATCCACCCCTCCCCCCCGGGCTTCTTTCTCCCTTTTGACTTTCAAAAAGTGAAGATCTCACTCCAAACCTTCTGCTAAAAACAATGGCATCTTTCTGTGCCAATTTTGTAATGTGCGCTGATGTTAAGTGCCCAGAAGGTTTTTTGGGAGTGGTCATATACGCCGTCGTAGAAAAATTGTAAGTTGGCCAAACTTGCTTAAATGCCTAAACCTGGCGCAGACATCAGGTTACGCCCGCATGACACTAAAAAAATCGTACCTAAGTGAATTATGCTGGCGCAGAAACTTTGGGGATACTTGGAGATTTTTATTTACTCAAAAAAAAACGGTGCACGCCAAAAGAATGGCGCAGATAATTGGGGAAAATTGAGCCCAATAAATGTGTAGCAAATCAAATCCATATCTGTAAAAAGAACAGGTTGGCATTTCAGGTATGATTGAGATAACTAAATCAGTAACCTGCCCTCTCTCTGCACAGATTCTGACTGACCTACAATTTATAAACGCAACTTTTGTCTTTATAGATGCTGTTCTGACCTGCTGTACATTTCCAACTATTTTTTTTTAATTTCACTTGCACTTAACAACAAAAAAAACTTGCTTTTATATATGTAATGCCTTCAACATAGGAAAAAAAACAGCCAATTTCAGCACTGGCTCAATCCCAGTATTGATTTTTAAATGTATCAATCCCACTCTCTCCCAAGGGCTCAACATCTGAGTCAGAAGGTTGTGGGTTCAAACTCCACTCCAGATTCCGTACACAAAGGGCTCAATTTTCCCCAATCCCGTTTTCTGGCATATTGCCAGAATTACGCCAGTTTTTCTAGGCCAGAAATGCGCCAGAAATATTTTGGCAAACTTTCCCCGATGTATAATTCGAATTTGGCACCGCGCAGCATGTCCAGTCGCCTCAGGGGGTGGAGCCTGCTGTCTGCGTCAAAAAACAATGCCGCACCTTCTGCGCATGCGCGAGAAAAAAAGTTACGTTTTCAACATCGTTCCAATGGACGCACATGCTCAGTACAGCTTGGATTTGGCAATCGTCCATTTTTAAAGAGCCAGTTGTGTGTGTTACAAGTGCTGCGTGAGAGCATTGGAAAAATCGCAGCTGCAGCTATACAAGATGCAACGCAGTGCAAGGACCAAGAATTTTTTACAGGAAGAAGTGGAAGCACTAGTTATTGTGATTGAGAACAGATGGCAGGAGCTGGACACCAGTAGAGGTCACGTAAAAGTTCCACCAAAAGAAATGAAGAAACGCTGGAACCAAGTTGCAGAAGATTACTGCGCAGTGGTGAACACCACGAGATCTGGAGGCCAGGATAAAAAGAAATGGCAGGACCTTGGTCAAGTAGTTAATGTAAGTAATATTTTCATTTATTCAATGCAATTGTAAATGTGACCAGCTGTATATGTCCTACCCAGCAGAAAGGCACCCTCTCTAAAAAGTTGCATTTTCATCTTTGCAGAGGAAAGTGGCACACAACAAAAGGGAAAGAACTCGAACAGGAGGAGGTCCGGCAATCTGCACTCACTGACATCCTTGGAAGAGAGGGTCGCTGCTTTGATGGGTCCTGCCTGGAAAAAGGCAATCAGTACTGCACAATCTGGGCCCACACTCAAGGGAGATGGTAAGTCCTGTAAGTTCATCGTGGCCCTTCAAATCAACCTGCTGCCTGGCCTGCGATATGTGAGCCTACTCATGCCACCCATCCTTCCCCCTCCTCTGCTGCTAACCATTTGACTGTTCTGTTATATTTTGCAGAACTTGAGGCCAACCCTGACGATGCAGAAGAAGATTCAGACGCGGACGAGCCAGAAGAGGAGAACATCTTCCAATCCATCCATGGGGGTGAGGGGGAGGAGATGGAACGAGATGGAGCTCCCACTGTTGTACTGACTTTGGAGGAGGTGCTGCTCATGGAGGTGACAGCCCCTTCCGTAACTAGTGGTTTGAGTGTTGGTGGGACATTCCATGGTTTCACACCTTCCGAGGTTGTGGGTTGCAGTGTTGTGGTGCAGCGAGGCACACCCAGGGCCCCACCTTCCGAGGATGTGGGTCACAGTGGTGTGGTGCGAGCCACACCCATGGGGAGGAGGGAAGGGAGAGCTCGACCGCGCTCTCCTGAGATGCAGAATCTAACAGATATGATTCAGATGGTGTAATTGAGTGCGGAGAGCACTGACCTTACGCGATCACTCCTGGACACCATCAGTGGGGTGAGTGATGAGGTAGCGGGATTGTCGGGAGAAGTAACAATACTCTCACGAGAAATGTGAATGATAGCCAGGACCAACAGTGAGGGAATAGTGGCCATGAGGGGGGGAATGTCAGAGGTAGTGCAAACCACGTCATTGGCCATGAGGGAGGGAATGTTGCAGGCCGTTGAGACACTATCAAGGTGCATGAGGGACGGCATGTTGGAGTTAGCTGCTGCAATAAAGGAACACGCCCAGACCCCGTGCCCATTGACAGAATCAACTGCCACTCCCACTCCAATCCCCACACCAGCCTCTGAAGAGCCCAAAGCCAGGCCCTCCAACTTGCCACCTGAGCCCTCCAAATTGCCGCCTGACACTGACAGCCCCCCCCCCCCCCCCCACCCTCAAGAGGTGCGCAGTACCCGAGATATTAAAAAGAATAAGCTTGGTATCAAGCCCAGAAACACTGCGCCACCGCCTAGGGGAAGGGGTGATGGAATGTCCAAGACCAAGCGCAGCGGGCGGTCTTAGAATAAGGGCGATGAGACATGGGTGCAGCCTTTCTTTGCTGCTGTTGTTGTTATTATTATTGTTACTGTTGTAACTGTTCTAATTAAAAGTTTTTTGTAAGTTATGTAAATTTACAAGTGATCTTAAAGAGTGATCTTAAAGTGAAGTTTGATGCAAGAATAACTTTATTAAAGTTAAGTTATTGTAAACTTGTAAAAATATTGTATATTTTACATTAAAACTGAACCATGTTCCATGAACACAACACGGAACAGCTCCAAACAATAAACATGTCCATGTGGAATAGATGTCGCTGAGCCCTCAAGGTCCCCCTCCTCCCTTTCCCCCCCTTGAGTCATGTGACTTCTCTCTCTCTCCCTCCCCCTTCCCGGCCTCCAAGCCTTCCGATTGGCACCTCGCTCTCTCTCTCTCTCCTCCCCCCGCCGAACCCTGAGCCGCTGTGTCCGAGCGTGAGGCTGATTCTGCCGGCCAAACCTACACCCTCCAGGTCTTCTTCAAGACGTTCGCTGGTGGCGTGTGAGTGAGTAAAAAAATGAGAAAACTTGTGAAATCCAACAAATTTACACTTCTACGTTGACAGGTTAAAAAAAGTTGAACTTTATTATTGATTTTGACAGTGTTCTGTCTTCAATTTAAAAACAATGGCGTCTTTCAGAGCAGATTTGTGAATGTGCGCTGGTTTTCTTAACTCACCAGATTTTTCGTGAGTGGCCAGTTACGCCAACCTAAGAGAAAAAAATGTTGGCCAAATTGCGAATAATTGAAAAAAATGGCGCAGACATGAGGGAATGCCTCACGTCAAAAAAAACTGGCCTAGAAAAATCGTAACCAAGTCAGTTACGCCGGCGCAAATCACAGGGGGGATGTTTGAAAAAAATAAATACGTCAGAAAAAACAGCCATGCCAAAAAAACGGCGCAAATGACCGGGGAAAATTGAGCCCAAAATCTGGGCTAACACTTCACTGCAGTACTGTGGGGGTGATGCACTGCCAAAGGTGCCGTCTTTTGAATGAACCGTCACAGAAAGGCTCAGTCTGCTTGTTCATAGTTCTCGTGTCCTGGCCAAATTGCATCCTTAATGAAAACAGATTATCTGGTCATTTATCTTATTTGCTATTTGTGGGACCTTACTGTTTGCAAATTGGCTGTCATGTTTCCCTACGTAACGGTAGCTACACTTTAAAAGTACTTAATTGTCTGTGCAAAGCAATTTGATACATCCTGAGGACATGGAAGGCTTTATAGAAGTGTATATTTTTTTCTTTATTAGAAGGCTATAACTTACTGGGAACGTTCATGCAGACCTTCCATGTGCTTGACGTTTCCATCCTGAAGTGAAGTGGGACAGGGAGTGCTGGTGGGTCATGAGCTCACCATTGATGTGGGAGGTTGGCAGGTGTGATTATCAGTTCATTACCTTGGTTATAGAACTAGAACTGGAGTGGATCTTGAACCTTCTGACTCAGAGGCAAGAGTCCTACCACTAAGCCAAAGCTGACACCTAACTAATAAAATAATGTACCATGTTAAATATAATTGGAGCACAGTATTTAGGGGTCCACTGTTTACTGATTAGTACCTTCAATAGTTTGAATGAATTAGTGTTAATGGTAGTTGGAATTTCTTACTGAAGAATATTTGCATTGAAAAAAAAACAACCAATCTTCCACTGATATTCTGACCTTGGTGCACCAAACTCACAGACTCAAAGTGCTCCCTGATAATAAACAGTTGTGTAAGTTCCCTTGATGACTCAGTTGATAAGTGCACAATATACCAAGCCATACAAACCAGAAAGGTCGTAGCTTGGATCCTTTGTCTGTTCTTCCAAGTTTCCTTCCATGCCCCTGGGCTAGGGAGAACCCTGCTGGTGATCATTATCTAATGCCAAGGTGCCAGACTGGCACCACAAAAGATTGAAGGCTTTGGCCAAAAGACAAGCCAAAAGGAGGAATCTGCAAACCAGATGGCGGCCAACCAAGCAGCGAACCAGGGTGTCCGAAACACCATCCGAGTGACTGCAAAGAAAGTGGAAGGACAGACGACGATGCACCGGGGACATCTTCGTGAAGAAAATTCTGCTTGAAACCTGTGGCATGAAAATCACGGATGTCTTCGCCTTGCAGGACATCCCGAAGAGAGGTTACTTTGATGTAACCTTCAGAAACGTCACCCAATGCCTGAAATTCCTGAAGGGATTGAAGGAGGCAAGTGAACCACTGCGGTCAATGCTGACTTCGGAACCACTGTTCACCCTCCCGTCGCAGAGAAGACGCACTATCACAGTGCACATGTACAACCCCCACATCCCGGTCATTGATGTGCTGACATTCCTCGCCAGGTATGTCGATGGGGCAGGAAACAGCATCGACCTGAAGGATTTCCATGGGATTTGGACCAGCAAGCACCAGATCCAGGTCCCCTTGAAAGTTGATGCCAACGGAATCATCCTGCACCCCCACTCCAGCTTCGCCATCGGAGGAAGTCGGGGCTACATGGTGTACGCCGGACAACCCAATGTGTGCCGAACCTGCGGGAAGGCAGGCCACGTGGCGGCAAGCTGCAAATCAATCATTTGCCGCAACTGCAAGAAGGAAGGACACTAGACAAAGGACTGCAAAGAGAGCAAGTGCTGCAACCTTTGTGGTCAGGCTGGACATCTTTATAAGGCCTGCCCCAAGCGCAATTTCAGCTATGCGCAGGCGGCAAAGAACATGGTGACATGTGAGGAGAAAGCTGAGGAGCGCAACGCCCCAGAGGAGACCTACACCTCCCTCCCCTCCAAGACATCGTGCGAACAAACCACTGCCCTAGTCGACACTGACGGAGAGGAGGAAGGGAAGTCTGCCACAGCAAGCCGGCAGACACTAACGCCCAGCAGTGAAACTCCCCCCCCCCCCCCACCGAGACACCGAGTCCATGGAAGAGGAGGGAGCAGAAGCAGAAGAGGAACAGGAATGGCAACGTGTCACCAGGAAGAAGAAGGCCCACAAGTCAAAGGAAAAGAGGCCTCCTGCAGAAATGAGAGGCAAAAGACGGCTACCGTCCATGACGGACAGCAGTGGCTGCAGCTCTTCCGATGACGAAGGGCGAGGCAAAAGCCCCCACTACCATCAGCAGAAGAAGAGGCAAAACGCCAATGCGGCCAGCGCATTCCAGTCCGGGACCCCGGGAGCAGTGATGTCACTGATGCACCCCTGCTCCAGATTTCCGGGAGCGACGAAGCAACGGATGAAACCCAGCTCCGGATTTCCGGGAGCGAAGAAGCAACCGATGCACCCCCGCTCCAGATTTCCGGGAGCGACAAAGCCACCAATGCACCCCCGCTCTGGATCTCCGGGAGCGACGAAGTGACAGATGCACCCCAGCTCCAGAATGCTGTGAGCGACGACTCCACAGGGGATGCACACAAGGAACAACCAACACCAGGCGAGGGCAGCCCAGTTGACATGGAGGACCCCCTATCTACATTGCCGGCATCCCCTGGTCGAAGCATCCCCAAGGCAGAGGACAACTCATACCTCAGCCAAGGTGCAGTAGAAGAGTTTAAAGCTAACCTATGTATACGGGAACAGGCCACAGGGCCAAAGGACTGTGTGTTCAAAATGTAATGTTTGGATTGTAATCACCAATTTAAAAATGGGTTTAAAGATTGCATCCATTAACGTGCATAGCATTAAGTCGACTACGCAATGTATTTCCACCTTGGGGTACCTCGACAAGGTCAAGGCAGACCTGCTCTTCTTGCAGGAGTGCTGCCTGTCAGCAGTTACCGGCATTGGTCGCAATCCTGGTCCCACGGACCATCCGTCCGGTCAGCAGGCAATGATTGCCATTCCTCCGGCCTGGGCATTCTGCTGCGGGGAGGCCACTTCACCATCACTGAAGTTAAGGAGGTGATGGTTGGGCTGCCTCCTCTTGGCAGATATACTGTATAAAAATGTTCCTCTAAGACAAATTAACATGTATGCCTCGCCTCTCAGAAGCGAGCGGCTGGCCCTCCTCCAGCAGCTCCCACTGCTGTTGGCAACACCCAGACCGATCGTTCTGGGCGGTGATTTCAACTGCACCGTCGATGCGGCTGGACGATGCAGCAGAGCCGACAGCAAGCTGGACACCACGTCCAAACTCCTGATGGACGTGGTAAAAGATGCCAAGCTGTGCGACATCTTCAGCAACCCTGCAGACAGAGCACCGCGCAGATACACCTGGCCGAGACCAGACGGGTCTGTCCGTTCCAGAATAGACTTCCTGTTTGTGTCCCACATGCTCAAGGTCAAATCCACCGACGTCACGCCGGTGTTCTTCTCTGACCACTGCCTCCTACTGGCCGACTGCCTCCCACAGGAAGACCAGAAAGTTGGCAGGGGGATATGGAAGCTCAGCAAGAAACTGTTGACTCCGGAAAACATTGAGGAACTCAAGAGGGATTACAAAGCTTGGAGAACCGTAAAACCTCTCTGCGATTCCCCGATGCACTGGTGGGAAACAATCAAGATAAACATCAAGAGGTTCTTCATTCTCAAAGGTGTTCAGGAGGCGAGAGGGAGACAGAGGGAATTGTCCCAACTCCAGACGAATATGCAAAACCTGCTCCTGCTGCAGTTGATGGGGGTCGATGTCGTGGAGGAACTCGAAGAGGTGAAGGGCCAGCAAGCCTCGCTCTTTGCCTCAGAGTCCTCCAAAATCATCTTCTGCTCCAGAGTCCGCTCCGTCGAGCAGGATGAGACATGTTCGCGTTTCTTCTTCCAAAAGGTACACAGGGGGAGTTCTGTGATCACCAGCCTAAAGGAAGAAGACGGTTCTGTGACGTCTTCGCAGCCCGACATGCTGAGGATCAGCAAATCCTTCTATGCCGGGGTGTACGATGTCAAGCCCACAGACTACGAGGCCTCCCAGTCTTTCCTGTCGTCTATCTCAGAGATCTTAGACGACAGCGAGCCGGAGAGTCTGGACCACCTGCTAACTTTGGACGAGATGACAAAGGCCGTCCGGTCCCTCGCGACGAGTAAAACTCCTGGAAGCGATGGCTTACCGGTCGAGTTGTATTTGGCTGTGTGGGACTGGATGGGCCCAGACCTGCTGGAAGTGTATGGAGGTATGCTTCTGGCCGGCAGCATGTCAGAATCAATGAGGAAAGGCATCATCCCCTCATCTACAAGCAGAAGGGGGAGAGGGAGGAAATCAAAAACTGGCGGCCCATTTTGCTGCTCAATGTGGACTACAAGATCCTGTCGAAGGTCATCACCAACAGGGTCAAGTCTGCTCTGGAGCTGGTGATCCACCCGGACCAGACCTGCGCTGTCCCCAGCAGGAAGATCTCTGATAGCCTCGCGCTACTCAGGGATGCGATCGCCTACGTGCGGGACAGGAGGCTGGACACCTGTTTAATCAGCTTAGACCAGGAGAAGGCCTTTGACAGGATATCGCACACGTACCTGATGGACGTGCTCTTCAAGATGGGGTTTGGGGAGGGTATCCGCAATTGGATCCAACTGCTCTACACAGACATCAGCAGCACAGTTCTAATCAACAGGTGGGAAACTGAAAGCTTTCCGATCAGGTCTGGAGTCAGGCAAGGCTGTCCCCTCTCCTCTGTCTTGTTTGTGTGCTGTATCGAGCCCTTTGCCGAGTCCATCAGGAAGGAAGCGGGCATTAGGGGGGTGACAATCCCAGGCAGCGGAAGCGCTCAGGTCAAGACCTCCCTGTACATGGACGATGTCACCGTCTTTTGCTCGGATCCGCAGTCGGTCCACGGATTGCTCACAATCTGCGACCAGTTTGAACTGGCCTCGGGAGCGAAGGTAAATCGCAGCAAAAGTGAGGCCATGTTCTTTGGAAGCTGGTCCGACTGATCCTTTATTCCCTTCACCATGAAGTCAGATTACCTGAAGGTTTTGGGAATATGGTTCAGACCGGACAGGACGTGCATCAAAAACTGGAAGAAGCGTATCACTAAAGCGAAACATAAACTGGGATGGTGGAAGCTGCACTCACTCTCCATTGCAGGAAAGAACCTGGTTATCAGGAGTGAAGTGCTCTCGGTGTTGTTGTATGTGGCGCAGGTCTGGCCCATACCCCACTCCTGTGCCGTGGTAGTCACCCGAGCCATCTTCCATTTCATCTGGAGATTGAAAATGAACCGTGTCCGCAGAGACACGATGTACAAATCTCTGGACAAGGGGGCAAAGGACGTTCCAAACGTGGCCATCAGACCTTTGTGTGTGGCTACATCAAGCTGTGCATAGACCCTTCGTACGCAAACACCAAGTGTCACTATGTGCTGCGATTCTATCTGTCCCCGGTGTTGCGAAGGATGGGTCTGGCCAGGCTGCCGCGAAACGCTCCAACCAGTTGGACCATGCCTCAGCACCTGTCCTTCGTGGAAAAGTTTTTCAAGAAAAGCACCTTTGACCACAAGGCCATAAAGCAATGGTCGGCACGCAAGGTCCTGGATGCCCTACAAAAGAAAGAGATGATGGATCCTGTCAGACGATTCCCCGAGCAGACTGTCGAACTCGTTTGGCAGAATGTCTCATCGCCAGAGCTTTCACACAAGCACCAAGTCATAGCTTGGTTGGCGGTGAGAAGGGCCCTATCCGTCAGATCCTTCATGCACAGCCGGGGTTTCAGAGTTGGCTGCGGTGCGGACGAGACTGTCATCCATCTCCTTTGGGATTGCCCCTTGCAAGGCAGGTCTGGATGGAGATACAGTGGTTGCTGTTGAGGTTCATCCCAAGCAGCTCTGTAACACAGGACTCTGTGCTCTGCGGACTGTTCCCAGAGACGCACACCGAGACAGACATCATCTGCTGCTGGAGAGCCATCAACTCGGTGAAAGATGCACTTTGGTCTTCCCGAAACTTGCTGGTCTTCCAGAGCAAGGAGATACCCATGGCCGAGTGTTGCAGACTGGCGCAATCTAAGGTCCAGGAGTAGGTGCTGAGGGACGCACTAAAGATTGGTGCAGTGGCCGCAAAGGTACGATGGGGAAGAGCCACAGTTTAAGGCCCTTCCGCCACGGTAAACCCAGGGGATGGAATCAGACCTCCCTCGGGCTGTATGTGTTAATCTGCTTGTATACATAGAGCACCATGTACTGAAAAACACCTGTGTTATGCCATGTATAATGAAAGTCTCTGCACTGTTTAATAACTTGTAAAGAAATGTAAATGTATCCCTATCCGGTCCGTGTACTGCATTCATCTGCATAGTGCTACATGTAACGTGATTCGTGATCGGTATTGAAATGTATCCTGGAATCTAATGTAAACCTGTTCTCATCTGCTCCATGTAATACCCTCATTTGCACAGTACTACATGTAACGTGATTTACGGATTGTACTAAACTGTACCCTGAAATGAAATGCAACCTAATGAATCGTATGGAACTACTGTCAGCATCCAAACGAATTGTATGGAATTGCTAACCGCAAGGCACTGAGCTATTTTCCAATGTATTGTGAAAATTTTATGTGAATAAAGTATATTTTGGGGGAAAAAAAATCTAATGACTCCTTCCTTAAAATGTGGAATTTGTCTTAGACCTCGAGATAAATGCAGATCCCAGAGTGAAGCTTCTTCATGCAAAGGGTTGTGAGAATCATAGAAAATTACAGCACAGAAGGAGGCCATTTTGGCCCATCGTGTCCATGCTGGCCAACAAAGTCTATCCAGTCTAATCCCACTTTCCAGCACTTGGTCCGTAGCCCTGTAGGTTACGACACTTTAAGTGCACATCCAAGAACTTTTAAAATGTGGTGAGGGTTTCTGCCTCTACCAACCTTTCAGGCAGTGAGTTCCAGACCCCCACCACCCTCTGGGTGATGAAATTTCCCCTCAAATCCCCTCTAAACCTTCTACCAATTATTTTAAATCTATGCCCCCTCTGTTAAGGGAAATAGGTACGTCCTATCCACTCTATCTAGGCCCCTCATAATTTTACACACCTCAATAAGATCTCCCCTCAGCCTCCTCTGTTCCAATGAAAACAAACCCAGCCTATCCAATCTTCTCCAGCCAATATTCTCCAGTACAGGCAACATCCTCGTAAATCTCCTCTGTACCCTCTCTAGTGCAATCACATCTTTCCTGTAATGTGGTGACCAGAACTGCACGCAGTACTCTAGCTGTAGCCTAACTTAGTGTTTTATGCAGTTCAAGCATAATCTCCCTGCTCTTGTATTCTATGCCTCAGCTAATAAAGGCAAGTATTCTGTATGCCTTCTTAACCACCTTATCTACCTAGCGTGCTACCTTCAGGGATCTGTGGACATGCACTCCAAGGTCCCTTTGTTCCTCTACAGTGTGCCAGCGCAGTCTTCGGCCGCCTGAGGAAGAGAGTGTTCAAAGATCAGGCCCTCAAATCTGGCACCAAGCTCATGGTCTACAGGTGCTGTAGTGATACCCGCCCTCCTGTATGGCTCAGAGACATGGACCAGGTACGGTAGACACCTCAAATCACTAGAGAAATACCATCAACGATGTCTCTGCAAGATCCTTCAAATCCCCTGGGAGGACAGACGCACCAATGTTAGCATCCTCAACCAGGCCAACATCCCCAGCATTGAAGCACTGACCACACTCGACCAGCTCCGTTGGGCAGGCCACATTGTTCACATGCCTGACACAAGACTCCCAAAGCAAGCGCTCTACTCGGAACTCCTACATGGCAAGCGAGCCCCAGGTGGGAAGAGGAAACGTTTTAAGGACACCCTCAAAGCCTCCCTGATAAAGTGCAACATCCCCACTGACACCTGGGAGTCCCTGGCCAAAGACTGCCCTAAGTGGAGGAAGAGAATCCGGGAGGGCGCTGAGCACCTCGAGTTTCGTCACCGAGAGCATGCAGAAAGCAAGCGCAGGCAGTGGAAGCAGCGTGCGGCAAATCAATCTTCTAACCACTCTTTCCTTCAACCACTGTCCGTCCCACCTGTGACAGAGACTGTAATTCCCCTATTGGACTGTTCAGTCTTCCTTGATTTCAAGGGACTGCCTATGATTATGACTTCTCAGTGTCCTACCATTTAGTGTATTCCCTCGCCTTGTTAGCCCTCCCCAAATGCATTACTTCACACTTCTCAGGATTGAAATCTATTTGCCATTGTTCTGCTCACCTGACCAGTTCATTGATATCTTCCTGCAATCTACAGCTTTCTTCTTCATTATCAACCACACAGCCGATTTTAGTATCATCTGCAAAATTTTTAATCATACCCCCTACATTCAAGTCTAAATCATTGATTATATACCACAAAAAGCAAGGGACCTAGTATTGAGCCCTGCGAAACCACACTGGAAACAGCCTTCCAATCACAAAAACACCCATCAACCATTACTCTTTCCTTCCTGCCTCTGAGCCAATTTTGGATCCAACTTGCCACTTTGCCCTGGATCCCATGGGCTTTTACGTTAATGACCAGTCTGCCATGTGACACCTTGCTAAAATCCATATATACTACATCAAACGCACTACCCTCATCCACCCTCCATGTTACCGCCTCAAAAAATTCAATCAAGTTAGTCAGATACGACCTTCCCTGAACAAATCCATGCTGACTGTACTTGATTAATCCGTGTCTTTCTAAATGAAGATTTATCCTGTTCCTCAGAATTTTTTCCAATAATTTTCCCACCACTGAGGTTAGGCTGACTGGCCTGTAATTACTCAGTCTATCCCTTTCTCCCTTTTTAAACAAAGTTACAACGTTAGCAGTCCTCCAGTCCTCCGGCACCACACCAGTAGCCAGAGAGGATTGGAAAATGATGGTCAGAGCCTCTGCTATTTCTTCTTTCGCTTCTCTTAACAGCCTGGGATACATTTCATCTGGGCCTGAGGATTTATCCACTTTCAAAGCTGCTAAACCCCTTAATACTTCCTCGCTCACTATGTTTATTTCATCTAATATTTTACAATCCTCGTCCTGATTACAATGTCTGTATTACCCCTCTCTTTTGTAAAAACAGTTGCAAAGTATTCATTAAGAATCATACCCACGTCTTCCACCTCCACACACAGATTACCTTTATGGTCTCTAATAGGCCCTATTATTTCTTTTGTTATTCTCTTGCTCTTAATGTATTTATAAAACATATTTGGGTTTTCCTTGATTTTACTTGCCAAAATGTTTTCATGCTCTCTCTTTACTTTCCAATTTTCTTTTTAATTTCACTCCTGCACTTTCTATACTCTAGAGTTTCTGCAGTATTTAGCACTCGATATCTGTCTTAAGCCTCCCTTTTTTTTCTTTATCCTACCCTGTATGCCCCTTGACATCCAAGGGGCTCTAGATTTCTTTGAGGGAACATACTTGCTCCGAACCCTCAGGACCTCCTCTTGAATGCCTCCCATTGCTCTGACACTGAGTTATCTTCAAGTAGCTGTATCCAGTCCACTTTGGTTAATTCACCTTTCAGCTTATCAAAATTGGCTTTTCCCCATTTGAGAATTTTTATTCCTGGTCTATCTTTGTCCTTTTCCATAACTACCTGAAATCTAACTGAATTATGATCACTAGCACCAAAATGCTCTCCCACTGATACCCCTTCCACCTGCCCAGCTTCATTCCCTAGAACTAAGTCCAGAACCGCCCCTCTCTTGTTGGGCTTCCTACATACTGGCTAAAAAAGTTCTCCTGAATGCATTTTAGGAATTCCGCACCCTCTATACCTTTCACACTAATTTTATCCCAGTTAATATTAGGGTGTTGAAATCCCCTACTATTATTGCCCTATAGTTTTTGCACTTCTCAGAAATTTGCCTAAATATTTGCTCTTCTATCTCCCTCTGACTGTTTAGGGGTCTATAGTACGTTCCCAGCAGTGTGATCATCCCTTTTTTGTTCTTCAATTCGACCCATATGGCCTCATTTGATGATCCTTCCAACATATCACCCGTCTTCAAAGCTGTAATTGTTTCTTTAATCAATACAGCGGCCCGCCCTCCTTTTTTACCCCCTCTCTATTCTCAGGTTCCCATTCCCCTGCCAAGCTAGTTTCAACCCTCCCCAACAGCACTAGCAAACTCCCCACGAGGATATTGGTCTTGGCTCCGTTGAGGTGCAACCCGTCTGGCTTGTAAAGGTCCCACCTTCCCCAGAATCGGTCCCAATGCCTCTGGAATCTAAAGCCCTCTTTCCTGCACCATTCTTCCAGCAATGCATTCATCTGTTCTATCCTCCTATTTATGTACTCACTAGCACGTGGCACCAGGCATCTGGAGATTACTACCTTTGAGGTCCTGCTTTTTTGTCTCTCTTCTAGCTGCCTAAAATCTGCCTGCAGGACCTTATCCATCTTTCTACCTATGACATTGGTACCGAAATGGACCATGACCTCTGGCTGTTCACCCTCTCCCCCAGAATGGCCTGTAACTGCTCGATGACATCCTTGACTCTGGCACCAGGGTGGCAACATACCATCCTGGAGTCACGTCTGCGGCCGCAGAAACATCTGTCTGCTCCCCTAACTATCGAATCCCCTATCACTATTGATCTTCCACGCTTCTTCCTCCACCCCCCCCCCCCCTTTGCAGCTGAGCCACCCGTGGTGCCGTGGACTTCGTTCAGGCTGCACTCCCCAGAGGTGCCATCGCCCCCACCAATACTCAGAACAGAATACTGGTTGGAGCGAGATGCACTCAAGGGACTCCTGCACTACCTGCCTGGTCCTCCTCTTCTGTCTGGCAGTCACCCACTTCCTCTCCGCCTGCACATTCTTAAGCTGCAGGGTGACCACCTCTAGAAACATATTATCCACTAAGTTCTCAGCCTCGCGGATACACCGCTCAAGCTCTGAAACCCGGAGCTCGAGTTGCTGTCGCTGGTAACACTTCCTGAACATGTGGTCGTCCAGGCTACGAGAAGCGTCCAGCATTTCCCACATCACACAGGATGTGCATTCCATGGGACTGAGCTGCCCTGTCATGCCTCTATTTAATAGACTAAGAACTAACACAGCAGAAATAAACTTAAAACTTAACAAAAAACACTCACCAGCTACTCACCAATTAGCTCTTTTCCTTGTGCCGACGTCACTTTTGGTTTCTGACATCACTCCTGTGTTGAGTTGCTCCTGGTTCTCTGCCTGCTCGCTGCTGTCACTGCTCCGGTCTGCGTTCTCTCTGGGCCTCCCGCTCAATTTAGCCTCTGCTTGCTCGTTGCCATCACTGCTGCTCCAGCATGTGGAACACACTGCCTTAGAGGACATAGCTGCTAAGCCAATTGGGGTGCTTCGAAGGGGGAAGCAGACATTGACAACAAGATTCAACACCACCTCCAGTGTGCCAGTGCAGCCTTCGGTCACCTGAAGAAAAGAATGTTTGAAGATCAGGCCACCAAGCTCATGGTCTACAGGGCTGTACTAATACCCACCCTCCTGTACGGCTTAGAGACATGGACAATGTACAGTAGACACCTCAAGTTGCTGGAGAAATACCACCAATGATGGCGCCGCAAGATCCTGCAAATCCCCTGGTAGGACAGACGCACCAACGTTAGCGTCCTCGACCAGGCCAACATCATCATCATCATCATCATCATCATAGGCATTCCCTCAAATTGAGGATGACTTGCTTCCACGTCAAAAAGTTCACAGGTGTTTCAATGAAGGACCTAAAATTCCAGGTTCGAACTAAATCTTGAAGTGTGGAAGATGCCTGTGCTTGTATCTTTTTAACGTGTGGTGACCGTTGCACACCAGCCACCACACGGGCTTGACAGAGCTAGGTCTTGGCCCGGTAGCAAGGATTAAGCACGACGACTGGAGACCAGCTCTGCTGCACGGACCTAGTGCGCACACATCGACCAGATCAACATCCCCAGCATTGAAGCACTGACCACACTTGATCAGCTCCACTGGGCAGGCCACATTGTTCGCATGCCAGATACAAGACTCCCAAAGCAAGCGCTCTTCTCGGAACTCCTTCACAGCAAACGAGCCAAAGGTGGGCAGAGGAAACGTTACAAGGACACCCTCAAAGCCGCCCTGATAAAGTGCAACATCCCCACTGACACCTGGGAGTCCCTGGCCAAAGACCGCCCATGTGGAGGAAGTGCATCTGGGAGGGCGCTGAGCACCTCGAGTCTCATCGCCGAAAGCATGCAGAACTCAAGTGCAGGCAGCGGAAAGAGCATGCGGCAAACCTGTCCCATCCACCCTTTCTCTCAGCGACTATCTGTCCCTCTCCTTCATGGCAAACAAGCCAAAGGTGGGCAGAGGAAACGTTACAAGGACACCCTTAAAGCCTCCCTGATAAAGTGCAACATCCCCACCGACACTTGGGAGTCCCTGGCCAAAGATGGCCCTAAGTGGAGGAAGTGCATCTGGGAGGGCGCTGAGCACCTCGAGTCTCATTGTCGAGAGCATGCAGAAATCAAGCGCAGGCAGCGGAAAGAGCATGCGGCAAACCTGTCCCACCCTCCCTTACCCTCAACGACTATCTGTCCCACCTGTGACAGGGACTGTGGCTCTCGTATTGGACTGTTCAGCCACCTAAGGACTCATTTTAAGAGTGGAAACAAGTCTTCCTCGATTCCGAGGGACTGCCTATGATGATGATGATGATGATGAATATTTACTTGGGAAGTAAGGCTATTAAGGGATATGGAAAACCCGAGGAGAAATGGGATTAAAAAGAAGAGATGGCATAGATAGCAAAAATTGAGTAGAAGGCTCAACGAGCTGAATGTTCCCATTCCTGTGTGACGTGGCAACCGGAGCGATCTCAACCGTGAATCCCCAGCCCCCACCATTATCAAGTATCATGCAGATCCTGACTATTGATGTTCACATACAATGCAAGGTACAATACTGAGCAAGGTTGCAGAGCTCTTAAACTCTCTATTGACACCATTATCAAGTTGGGATGAATCCCAAGTTAGCCAATTTGCACATGAATCGAGCCCCTTGAAGGGGCATTGTCTTCAGAGTTTGGTAACACTTGTTTTCACTTCTCTACAAACACATGTAATGATGTAAACACTTGTGGCATTACCATGAACATTGTACAACACTCCTTTGAGCTTGTGGCTATCCTCACTCTCTGAACAATGAGAAATCGTTGCCAAGCATTTTTTCATGAAAACAATTACCCTTTATAGTACATAAGTGGTCAGGGAACTTCAGAAAAATGTCTTATTTTCACACATGTTTCAGCTCCCAATCTGGAACTATTTTCCCACCAATCCTTTTGTTCCTCTCAATAGAAGTGCAACATTTCCTTCCCCAGCTTTCCTGTAGCTGTAGATAAGGATCAATGTAGCAGGTTTAATGGTGAGTCACACAGTGGATTTTAGTTTTTTGATCCATTTTAAATAGTTTAATTTTTCAAAATTTCTGTTGAGGCTGCATGAAGATAAAAAGCTTTGCAAAAGTCAGGTAATAACGGCAATACAGCCATGGTAAAACAACCAGTGGGGACAATAGTGTACAGGCCCTGGTGTAAAAGTGAAAGAGATAAGTCATAGAATCGTAGAATGAGACAGCACAGCCAATTTGCACACAACAAGATCCCATACCAACAGTGACAAGATGAATCACAAGTTCATTTGAGTTTCATGTTGTTGCTTGAGGGAAGAATACTGGCCTTGCTCTTCTTTGAACAGTGCCATGGAATTTTTTTTACAACAGAACTGGCTCAGGATAACATCTCAAACAAGGGCTAGTCATGTGATGTGATAAATGTCTCCATAAGTCAGGCTGACCGCATAACTCAGAGCGGGTCATAGTCACATGACAATTTGAATTATATTTCTATTTATAGCACCTGAGGTAAATTGTCAACAGAAAATCAAATTAGTTTCAGGTACATGTTTGTAACTTAAGTCAATCAACTGAAATTTGTTTCATCGTGTTGTCATTGTGAGATCAATACCATGGAAAATGACTCTTATATTTATTGGTATTTTTCATCACAAGTATGACAAGGTTTATCTGAGTTTACAAATCAACTACGTTTTCTTCAAAGAACAAAACTGGTAACATGTACCAGAGAAATAAAAACAGACAATGCTAGAAATACACAGCAGCAGTCAATAAAAAGGTTGGGATAACCTTCAGTTTGAGACCCTTCATCAGTTCTGATAATGGGTCTTAACTGAAACATTACCCCATGCTTTGCCTTTTCCAATACTCGGCATTTCCAGCATTTTCTGTTTTTATTTCAGATTTCTGCTGTTCACAGTTTTTCTTTTAACCTGAGCATGGGGCCGATTATATGGATTAGTATCCGCAGTGCAAAGCTTCACATGCTGGGAGCACTAAATGGAATATTGGGCAAGCTCATTTCACAGCCCACCCGATCTCAGTGCACACAGGATATACAAGATCCCATCTGTAACGGATAGGAAAACCGGACAGGTTGCAAACCCCTGCAGAATATTGCGGTTAGTGCTCCAATGAGATTAATGTCAGAGCATTAATGTCAGACATGTCTTTTCCCAGTAAAGTCCATATGGGAAGCCTTCCTTCTTACATCATCCTTCAAACCCGCATCCACACATCCTGTTTCTCCCTATCTGGGGCAGCACGTAATAATCCCAAGGTTATGACATGGAAATCTTGCATTGTTAATCTAATCCCTATCGCTTTCCTATATCATTGGTTCTCAACTAAACCACGACCTCTGGCGGGTCACCCTTTCATTCAAAGAGTTGCTGCACCCACTCTACTATGTCCTTGTACCTCAGAAGCAGCAAACAAAACAGGACTCCTGGTCACAAGTACAGAAAAGACAATCTATCCCCAATGATAGAATCCTCTACAATCCTCCTGTTCAGGCTCCATCTTGTTCCTTCAGGTAGCCATTTCCTCCACACTGCTGGATACTCTCTCCTGGACACTCTCCCCTGGATACTCTTTCTCGACCCACCTACCCTCCATACACTCCCCAATCCTTCCCCCTACCCTCCATACGCTCCCACCAACCCACCTACCCACCATACCTCCTGTTGTGTATCTATAAAGCATGCACTCCCATTTCCGCCACCAGGGAATGCATCCCTTGGGAGCACTGTATATAAGCCGGCCCCGAAGGCCTGTTACTCACTCTGGAATGTCTTAATCAAGACTGAGGTCACTGTTACTTTAACCTCCCTGTGTGCAGTCTCATCTGTGTTAGGAACACAACAACTGGCGACGAGTACACAAATACAGTGCAAAGATGCAGCAAACTGTGGGCATCCTGGAGAAGTTCTCGGAGGGTGAGGACTGGGAAGCCTATGTCGAACGGTTAGACCAGTACTTTGTAGCTGGACGGAGAAGGAAGCGCTGCAAAAAGGTCTGCGGGGCACCGACCTACAGCCTCATGAAGAATCTTCTGGCTCTGATGAAACCCACAGATAAGTCGTATGAGGAGCTGTGTACACTGGTTCGGGAGCAGCTTATCCCGAGGGAGAGCGTGCTGATGTCGAGGTATCGGTTCTACACGTTCCAGCGATCTGAAGGTCAGGAAGTGGCGAGCTACGTCGCCGAGCTAAGGTGACTTGCAGGACAATGTGAGTTTGATGGCTACCTGGAGCAAATGCTCAGAGACTTTTTTGTACTGGGCATTGGCCACGAGACCATCCTACGAAAACCTTTGACTGTAGAGACACCGACCCTCAGTAAAGCCATTGCGATAGCACAAGCGTTTATGTCCACCAGTGATAACACCAAACAAATCTCTCAGCATACAAGTGCTAGCAAAGTTCATAAATTAACTGGTACTGTGTTTGCGAGCAGAAATGTATAGGGCAGAAACCACGAGTCTGCAACTGCCAGCAAGCTTCAGGTGACCCAGTTGACTCAGAGTTCGCAACAAAGGATGAATGCAAGGCAATTACCTTGTTGGCGTTGTGGAGGCTTCCATTCAGCCAATTCATGCCGCTTCAAAGGGTATGTTTGCAAGAGCTGTGAAACAATGGGGCACCTCCAACGAGCTGCACGCTCTGCAAAACCTGCTAATCACCACGTGGCAGAGGAAGATCGGTCCATGGTGGATCAAAGCAATTTTGAGCCTCAGAGAGAGGAAGCAGATGCTGAAGTACACAGGGTGCTCAGATCTTCGACAAAATGTCCACCTATAATGCTAAACGTAAAATTGAATGGCTTACCCATAGCCATGGAACTGGACACTGGTGCTAGCCAATCCATCATGAGTAAAAAGATGTTGGAGAGACTGTGGTGCAACAAGACACTCAGACCAGCCCTGAGCCCCATCCACACGAAACTGAGAACGTACACCAAAGAGCTTCTCACTGTCTTGGACAGCGCCATGGTCAAGCACCTACAAGGGCAAGGTGCATGAACTGCCACTCTGGATTGTCCTGGGCGATGGCCCCACACTGCTTGGAAGGAGCTGGCTGGGCAAAATCCGCTGGAACTGGGATGACATCCGAGCGCTATCACATGTTGATGAGGCCTCGTGTACCCAGGTTCTTAACAAATTTCCTTCCCTTTTTGAGCCATGAATTGGAAATTTTTCCGGGGCGAAGGTGCCAGAGGCACGACCCATTCACCACAAGGCGCGAGCGGTACCTCACATGATGAGGGAGAGAGTGGAAATCAAGCTGGATAGGCTGCAACGCGAGGGCATCATCTCCCCAGTGAAATTCAGCGAGTGGGCCAGCCCGATTGTTCCAGTACTCAAAAGTGATGGCACGGTCATGATTTGCGGCGATTATAAAGTAACTATTAATCATTTCTCGCTACAGAACCAATACCCGCTACCTAGGGCAGACGACCTATTTGCGACGCTGGCAGAAGGCAAGACGTTTACCAAGCTCGACCAGACTTCGGCCTACATGACGCAGGAGCTGGAGGAGTCTTCGAAGGGCCTCACCTGCATCAACACGCACAAGGAACTGTTCATCTACAACAGATGCCCGTTTGGAATTCGGTCGGCTGCAGCGATCTTCCAGAGAAACATGGAGAGCCTACTCAAGTTGGTATCACGCACGGTGGTTTTTCAGGATGACATATTGGTCACGGGTCGGGACACCGTCAAGCACCTACAAAACCTGGAGGAGGTCCTCCAGCGACTGGATCGCGTAGGGCTGCGGCTGAAGAGATCGAAATGCGTCTTCATGGCAACAGAAGTGGAGCTTTTGGGGAGAAAGATCGTGGCGGACGGCATTCGGCCCACAGATGCCAAGACAGAGGCTATCAGGAACGCGCCCAGGCCACAGAATGTCACGGAGCTGTGGTCGTTCCTGGGACTCCTCAACTATTTTGGTAACTTCCTACCGGGGTTAAGCACCCTCTTAGAGCCCCTACATGTGTTATTGCGTAAAGGTGAGAACTGGGTATGGGGAAAAACCAAGTAATTGCTTTTGAGAAAGCCAGAAACATTTTATGCTCCAACGAGCTGCTTGTATTGTATAACCCATGTAAAAGACTCATGCTAGCATGTGATGCGTCATCGTACGGAGTTGGGTGTGTATTACAACAAGCTAACGTTGCGGGGAAGTTGCAACCTGTCGCCTATGCTTCAGGTGCTTGTCTAAGGCCGAGAGGACCTACAGCATGATTGAGAAAGAGGCATTAGTGTGTGTGTTCGGGGTAAAGAAAATGCATCAGTACCTGTTTGGCCTCAAATTTGAGCTGGAAACCGATCACAAACCCCTCATATCCCTGTTCGCTGAAAACAAGGGGATAAATACTAATGCCTCAGCCCGCATACAAAGGTGGGCACTCGCGCTATCAGCGTATAACTATAGCATCCGCCACAGGCCAGGCACCGGGAACTGTGCGGATGCTCTCAGTTGGCTACCATTGCCCACCACAGGGGTGGAAATGGCGCAGCCTGCAAACTTGTTAGAAACATAGAAAATAGGTGCAGGAGTAGGCCATTCGGCCCCTCCAGCCTGCACCGCCATTCAATGAGTTCATGGCTGAACATGCAACTTCAGTACCCCATTCCTGCTTTCTCACCATACCCCTTGATTCCCCTAGTAGTAAGGACTTCATCTAACTCCTTTTTGAATATATTTAGTGAATTGGCCTCAACAACTTTCTGTGGTAGAGAATTCCACAGGTTCACCACTCTCTGGGTGAAGAAATTCCTCCTCATCTCAGTCCTAAATGGCTTCCCCCTTATCCTTAGACTGTGTCCCCTGGTTCTGGACTTCCCCAACATTGGGAACATTCTTCCTGCATCTAACCTGTCTAACCCCGTCAGAATTTTAAACGTTTCTATGAGGTCCCCTCTCATTCTTCTGAACTCCAGTGAATACAAGCCCAGTTGATCCAGTCTTTCTTGATAGGTCAGTCCCGCCATCCCGGGAATCAGTCTGGTGAACCTTCGCTGCACTCCCTCAATAGCAAGAATGTCCTTCCTCAGGTTAGGAGACCAAAACTGTACACAATACTCCAGGTGTGGCCTCACCAAGGCCCTGTACAATTGTAGCAACACCTCCCTGCCCTTGTACTCAAATCCCCTCGCTATGAAGGCCAACATGCCATTTGCTTTCTTAACCGCCTGCTGTACCTGCATGCCAACCTTCAATGACTGATGTACCATGACACCCAGGTCTCGTTGCACCTCTCCTTTTCCTAATCTGTCACCATTCAGATAATAGTCTGTCTCTCTGTTTTTACCACCGAAGTGGATAACCTCACATTTATCCACATTATACTTCATCTGCCATGCATTTGCCCACTCATCTAACCTATCCAAGTCGCTCTGCAGCCTCATAGAATCCTCCTTGCAGCTCACACTGCCACCCAACTTAGTGTCATCCGCAAATTTGGAGATACTACATTTAATCCCCTCGTCTAAATCATTAATGTACAGTGTAAACAGCTGGGGCCCCAGCACAGAACCTTGCGGTACCCCACTAGTCACTGCCTGCCATTCTGAAAAGTCCCCATTTACTCCTACTCTTTGCTTCCTGTCTGACAACCAGTTCTCAATCCATGTCAGCACACTACCCCCAATCCCATGTGCTTTAACTTTGCACATTAATCTCTTGTGTGGGACCTTGTCAAAAGCCTTCTGAAAGTCCAAATATACCACATCGACTGGTTCTCCCTTGTCCACTCTACTGGAAACATCCTCAAAAAATTCCAGAAGATTTGTCAAGCATGATTTCCCTTTCACAAATCCATGCTGACTTGGACCTATCATATTACCTCTTTCCAAATGCACTGCGATGACATCCTTAATAATTGATTCCATTATTTTACCCACTACCGTTTAGTGTCTGTGCACACACAGAGGCTGAAATCCAGGACATAGTCGACGTATTTACCAAGGCGAATGAAAGCATGGGCCCTATGCTAAACATTGGTACGACAAAGATCCTCCACCAGCTTGTCCTCGCCGTACAATACTGCCCCCCCAGACATCAAGATATATTCTTGATGATATCACTAACACACACATTACACAAGATGGCTCTTACTGGAAAACTTGTCATCATACGACTTGTCACATGACATTTTTATTGTGATACACCAGTAGTCGCATTACCACAGTAGTCCACTAGTTGGAGCAGTAGTCCACTAGGTGGAACTATGTTACACATCTCCCTCCTTAATGAAGAAGTAATCATAATAAAATAATCATTATACATAACTTGCATGGTATGCACATCAAAAGATATGGACTTATTTTGCCATATTTACAAATCAAACTTAACCACTGGTTTTCTGTTTCAAAGTGGATACCTTCGCTCTTGAACAGAACTTTCCAAACATGGTATCGAACTTACACTCATTCCAGGCTGAGCCTGAGGAGAATTGTTCTCCAAGGGCAACCCTTGATCTACATTTTGACTCTCTACAACTTCAGACTGTTTGTCTGCCTGAATCGGACTCAGATTTAAATTCTGACTTTCTCTTAAATTTGTTTCTAGTACATCTGATGTAGGATTTGCTGCTGGTACTTTACTTGTAACAAGGCTATCTGACTCATCAGAAATAATCTAATCATTCCAACTTTCAACTCCTTCCACATCTGTAGGTAAAATATGATCAATGTGAACAAACCTAACCTGTCCATGATCAAACATCTTGACCAAATATGTGTGAGGATCACATATATTGACTATTCTTCCTGATAACCACTTTAACCATTTATGGCGATGGTTCTTCACTCTTACCTTCTGATTCAATTTCACACTTCTCTCTCTTACTCTACCTTTATCACGATTCTCTTTCTGTCTTAATTGTTTCTCTTCTACTGACTGTGCCAAGTTTGCCTTTAACAACGAGAACCTGGTTCGTGGCTGACGTTTGAGAAACAACTCTGCTGATGTTCTACCAGTAGTTGTATGAGGAGTATTATGATAAGTAATTAGAACATTTGCTAATTTGTGGTCCAATGACAACTTTGAATTTGGATCCAACATTTGCTTAATGAGGGCCCATTTTACAATTTGTACTCTGCGCTCTGCTGCACCATTTGAAGCAGGGTGGTACAGTGGAACTTTGGTATATTTCACACCGTTTTTGTTCATGAACTGTGCAAATTCTTCTGAACAAAATTGCAGCCCATTATCAGATACAATTTCTTCTGGGAGGCCATACGAAAAAAACAATCTTCGCAAATTGTCTAATGTTATACTTGTTGTTATTTTCCGCATCAGAAACATCTCTACCCACTTCGAATGGTTAACAATCACAATGAATAATTGTTGTCTTTCGAGCTCAGCAATATCTATATGTAACCTTTGCCACCTGGGAGACAATTTCCATGGCTGTAATGGTACCGATGGTGGTCTCTTGCTTACCAATTGACATGTTGTACACTGATTAACGATGTACTCTATATCTTTATCTAAACCTGCCCACCATAACTAACTGCGTGCAAAACTCTTGGTCAAGCACATTACCAGGTGCTGGTCATGAAGATCTCCAAACAATTTGGACATGAACTTATTTGGAATAACTATTCTTGCACCCCACAAGATACAATCTTTATCCACTGAAAATTAATTGCTACCAATGAAGTATGAATGACTATCTTTCTCTGATACCTGGTTTGGCCAGCCATTTGCTATATAATCATACACCTTTGACATAACTGGGTCACATTTGATTGCTTTACCAATCTCTTCAGCTGTGACTGGAAGTTCATCAATGTATAAAAAATAGAACACTTCTTCCCTGTTGGGTGTAACTTGTGAAGGGGATGGCAATCTGGACATAGCATCAGCATTACTATCTGACTTAGGTACAACAACAATGAGTGTAGCCCAATTATTTAGATCTACCTTAGAGATAATGTTCTCAATCTCTAGTCTTTTGAGTTCATGCTCAACTTTCTCCTTGAGTGCATATGGTACGGGACGTGGCTTGCAGTAACTGTTCTAGCACCCTTCTGCACTCTGACACTCGCCTTGAAACCTTGGATCGGACTGCTTATTTCATGGAACTCCTTCAGATATTGCTTGATGACATCATCCTTTGATGCAAATCTTGTTTCAACACAAAAAGTCTCATTCCAATTCAGCTTCAGTGATCCCAATCAATTTCTACCTATTAAGGCAGGCTTGTCTCCTGCCACTACTAAGAGAGGCAAGCTGTGAAACTGATCCTTGTATTTCACTGGTACGGTGATACTTCCTATCACAGGGATTTGCTCTCCTGAGTACCTCACAGCTCTATCTTCGACTTCTCCAGTGGAAAATCACTCAACTTGTCGAGATATAGTGATTCCAGTACTACGCTCACGGATGCACCAGTGTTGATTTCCATGGGTATCCTGGTTCCTGCAACATCTACTTGGATGACAATACTTCACGAATCGTTGTTAGGTACCCTCGTGCTCCTGATGACGTGTATCTCCAGAACCTCCTCGTCCTGTTGCTTCTCTTCAATGCTATGTAGTGTCTGTCGATTTCTACTTATCGCATTGAAAGTTGGTTTACTTTTCAGTCGGCATGCCTTTGCAAGATGCCCAGTTTTCTTGCAGAAGAAACACTCTGCCTTCCCATATGGACAGCTTTGAGCGATGTGTTGTCCCAGACACTGATAGCATGACTTCAATATATTGTTACCGTGGCCAGTTGCTGAGGCCTTGGGGCCCAACTGCCTTTTATTTTTAACCTGCAGGCGATTCACCTCGGTTGGCTGATGACTGGAAATGGCACAAAATTCTCAGGAGTATTGGTTGGCCATATCCATCGACATAGCTGTCTGACAAGCTAAATCAAAAGTCAAGCTAGGGGTTGTCAACAATTTTCTTCTGATTGCTTCATTTTTCATCCCACAAACAAAGCGGTCACACAATGCTCGGTCCTGAAAGTTTCCGAAATGAAAGTGAATGGATAGCTTTTATAAAGCTGCAATGTACTCATTGATACTCTCGTCAGTTAATTGATCTCATGTTCCAAAATGATAACTTTCAGCAATTTCCAGGGGCTCAGGACTGTAGTGCTGTTTCTCTCCATCAGTGGCATATCTTTCGGCTTGACAGGAACAAGCACATTTTTCAGGGTTTCATGCACCTCGGAGCCTGCTTCAGTCAGGAAAATAACCCATTTTCTTTCTAACACCACCCGGTTACAGTTTTCATCTTCGGGAACTTCGATGATACTATTTGCTGTGAAAAACATTTCTAGCCATTCCACATATGCTCCGAAGGTTTCTCTGTCACGATGGAACTCACCCAAGCATTCTATTATTCCCATAGACGCGGCCATCTGGACTCTTCAGTTCAGCTAAGTGTGCTTATAATTTATCTTGGATTTTTAGCTGTTCTGTAAAACAAAGGACCTCTCCAAGTCTCTCTGTCAATTGGCTAAATCATCCACCCACAAATATTTCGCTCGGGTATCGATTATCCTATCCTATGTCGCCAATGTGATATATTCTTTACGACGTCACTAACACACACATTACACAAGCTGGCTCTCACTGGAAAACTTGTCATCATGTGACTTGCCACATGACACTTTTATTGTTGTGCACCAGTAGTTGCATTACCACAGTAGTCCACTAGGTAGAGCAGTAGTCCACTAGGTGGAGTTATATTACAATCGCCATCGACCCACCTACATTCCATACCTCCCCCATATACCCACCTACCCTCCCTACCCTCCATACCTCACCCATCCACCCACCTACCCGCCATACCTCACCCATCCACCCACCTACCCTCCATACCTCCCCCATATACCCACCTACCCTCCATACCTCCCCCATCCACCCACCTACCCTCCACACCTCACCCATCGACCCACATAGCCTCCATCAGCCCACCTACCCTCCTTATCACCCCCATCGGCCCACCTGCACTTCATACCACCCCCACAACCCCCTTACCCTCCATTTGATGGAATTCTTTGAGGATGTAACGAACAGGGTGGATAAAGGGGAACCAGTGGTTGTGGTGTATTTGGACTTCCAGAAGGCATTTGACAAGGTGCCCCATAAAAGGTTACTGCACAAGATAAAAGTTCACGGGGTTGGGGGTAGTATACTGGCTAACAAACAGAAAACAGAGAATCAGGATAAATGATTCATTCTTGGGTTGCCGCAGGGATCAGTGCTGGGACCCCAACTATTTACAATCTATATTAACGACTTGGAAGAAGGGACCCAGTGTAACGTAGCCACGTTTGCTGATGATACAAAGATGGGAGGAAAAACAGTGTGTGAGGAGAACACAAAAAATCTGCAAAAGGACATAGACAGGCTAAGTGAGTGGGCAAAAATTTGGCAGATGGAGCATAATGTTGGAAAGTGTGAGGTCATACATTTTGGCAGAAAAAAATCAAAGAGCAGGTTATTATTTAAATGGAGAGAGAGTGAAAAGTGATGCAGTACAGCGGGACCTGGAGGTACTTGTGCAAGAAACAAAAAAGATTAGTATGCAGGTACAGCAAGTGATCAGGAAGGCCAATGGAATCTTGGCCTTTATCGCAAAGGGGATGGAGTATAAAAGCAGGGATGTCTTACTACAGTTGTGCAGGGTATTGGTGAGGCCACACCTGGAATATTGTGTGAAGGTTTGTTTCCATATTTACAAAAGAATATACTTGCTTTGGAGGCAGTTCAGAGAAGGTTCACAAGGTTGATTCTGGAAATGAGGGGGTTGACTTATGAGGCAAAGTTGAGGAGGTTGGGCCTATGCTCCTGGAATTCAGAAGAATGAGAGGTGATCTTATTGAAACGTATAAGATTATGAGGGGGCTTGACAAGGTGGATGTAGAGAGGATGTTTCCACTGATGGGGGAGACTAGAACTAGAGGGCAAAATCTTAGATTAAGGGGCTGCCCATTCAAAACTGGGATGAGGAGAAATTTCTTCTCTTAGATGGTTGTGGATCTGCCTTAGAGAGCTGTGGAAGCTGGGACATTGAAAAAATTTAAGACAGAAATAGACAGTTTCTTAAATGATAAGGGAATAAGGGGTTATGGGGAGCGGGTAGGAAGATGGATGAGTCCATGATCGGATCAGCCATGATCGTACTGAATGGCAGAACAAGCTCGAGGGGCCGTATGGCCTAATCCTATTTCTTATGTTCTTTTACCATCCCCATCGACCTACCTACCGTCCATACCTCCCCCATATACCCACCTACCCTCCATACCTTCCCCATATACCCACCTACACTCCATACCTCCCGCATATACCCACCTACACTCCATACCTCCCACATATACCCACCTACACTCCATACCTCCCACATATACCTACCTACACTCCATACCTCCCCCATATACCCACCTACACTCCATACCTCCCCCATATACCCACCTACACTCCATACCTCCCACATATACCCACCTACACTCCATACCTCCCACATATACCCACCTACCCTCCATACCTCCCCCATATACCCACCTACACTCCATACCTCCCCCATATACCCACCTACACTCCATACCTCCCCCATATACCCACCTACACTCCATACCTCCCCCATATACCCACCTACTCTCCATACCTCCCCCATATACCCACCTACTCTCCATACCTCCCCCATTGACCATCTACCCTCCATACCTCCCCCATATACCCATCTACCCTCCATACCTCCCTCATTGACCACCTACCCTCCATACCTCCCCCATATACCCACCTACCCTCCATACCTCCCCCATATACCCACCTACACTCCATACCTCCCGCATATACCCACCTACACTCCATACTTCCCACATATACCCACCTACACTCCATACCTCCCACATATACCTACCTACACTCCATACCTCCCCCATATACCCACCTACACTCCATACCTCCCCCATATACCCACCTACACTCCATACCTCCCACATATACCTACCTACACTCCATACCTCCCCCATATACCCACCTACCCTCCATACCTCCCCCATATACCCACCTACCCTCCATACCTCCCCCATATACCCACCTACACTCCATACCTCCCACATATACCCAACTACACTCCATACCTCCCCCATATACCCACCTACACTCCATACCTCCCCCATATACCCACCTACTCTCCATACCTCCCCCATTGACCATCTACCCTCCATACCTCCCCCATATACCCACCTACCCTCCATACCTCCCTCATTGACCACCTACCCTCCATACCTCCCCCATATACCCACCTACCCTCCATACCTCCCCCATATACCCACCTACCCTCCATACCTCCCCCATTGACCGAGAGAGGCGGGAGTCGAGAGAGGCAGCGGCCTATAAAAGGCTCAGCAGTCCGGGGAGCGTCGAGAGAGGCGGGAGTCGAGAGAGGCAGCCGCGGCAGCGGCCTATAAAAGGCTCAGCAGTCCAGGGAGCGTCGAGAGTCGAGAGAGGCAGCAGCCTATAAAAGGCTCAGCATTCCGGGGAGCGCCGAGAGAGGCGGGAGTCGAGAGAGGCAGCGGCCTATAAAAGGCTCAGCAGTCCGGGGAGCGTCGAGAGAGGCAGCGGCCTATAAAAGGCTCAGCAGTCCGGGGAGCGTCGAGAGAGAGGCGGGAGTCGAGAGAGGCAGCGGCCTATAAAAGGCTCAGCAGTCCGGGGAGCGTCGAGAGAGGCGGGAGTCGAGAGAGGCAGCGGCCTATAAAAGGCTCAGCAGTCCGGGGAGCGTCGAGAGAGGCGGGAGTCGAGAGAGGCAGCGGCCTATAAAAGGCTCAGCAGTCCGGGTACCGGTGCAGCTCCAGCTGGGAGAGAAGGCAAAAAAGAAGTAGAAAGAAATCAAAAGGTGACGTCACAGCCAACGTGGTAAGTGATTGGCTGCTGATTGGTGAGCAGTTTTTCTTTTTCTTTTAGTCAGTAACTTTTAACATTGTTGTTGCCAATTTAAGTGTATCTAAGGGTTAAGTCATGGCAGGACAGCTCGGTCACGTGATATGCTCCTCCTGTACCATGTGGGAACTCGGGGACAACACCAGTGCCCCTGATGACTACATGTGCGGGAAGTGTATCCACCTCCGGCTCCTGACGGTCCGCGTTGCGGAGTTGGAGCTGAGGGTGGATTCACTCTGGAGCATCCACGATGCTGAGAATGACGTGAGTAGCACGAGGAGCGAGTTGGTCTTACTGCAGGAGAAGGGTCCACAGCCAGCGAGGGAATGGAAGACCAGCAGGAAGAGTAGTGCAAGGAAGGTAGTGCAGGGGTCCCCTGTGGTCATCCCACTGCAAAACAGATACACTGCTTTGAGTACTGTTGAGGGGGATGACTCATCAGGAGAGGGCAGCAGCAGCCAAGTTCATGGCACCGTGGCTGGCTCTGTTGCACAGGAGGGCAGGAAAAAGAGTGGGGGAGCGATAGTGATAGGGGATTCAATTGTAAGGGGAATAGATAGGCGTTTCTGCGGCCGTAACCGAGACTCCAGGATGGTATGTTGCCTCCCTGGTGCAAGGGTCAAGGATGTCTCGGAGCGGGTGCAGGACATTCTAAAAAGGGAGGGAGAACAGTCAGTTGTCGTGGTGCACGTTGGTACCAATGACATAGGTTAAAAAAAGGGATGAGGTCCTACGAAATGAATTTAAGGAGCTAGCAGCTAAATTTAAAAAGTAGGACCTCAAAAGTAGTAATCTCGGGATTGCTACCAGTGCCACGTGCTAGTCAGAGTAGGAATCGCAGGATAGCTCAGATGAATACGTGGCTTGAGCAATGGTGCAGCAGGGAGGGATTCAAATTCCTGGGGCATTGGAATCGGTTCTGGGGGAGGTGGGACCAGTACAATCCGGACGGCCTGCACCTGGGCAGAATCGGAACCAATGTCCTCGGGGGAGTGTTTGCTAGTGCTGTTGGGGAGGAGTTAAACTAATATGGCAGGGGGATGGGAACCAATGCAGGGAGATAGAGGGAAACAAAAAGGAGGCAAAAGCAAAAGACAGAAAGGAGATGACGAAAAGTGGAGGGCAGAGAAACCCAAGGCAAAGAACAAAAAGGACCATTGTACAGCAAAATTCTAAAAGGACAAAGGGTGTTAAAAAAAAACAAGCCTAAAGGCTTTGTGTCTTAATGCAAGGAGTATCCGCAATAAGGTGGATGAATTAACTGTGCAAATAGATGTTAACAAATATGATGTGATTGGGATTACGGAGACGTGGCTCCAGGATGATCAGGGCTGGGAACTCAACATCCAGGGGTATTCAACATTCAGGAAGGATAGAATAAAAGGAAAAGGAGGTGGGGTAGCATTGCTGGTTAAGGAGGAGATTAAGGCAATAGTTAGGAAGGACATTAGCTTGGATGATGTGGAATCTATATGGGTAGAGCTGCAGAACACCAAAGGGCAAAAAACGTTAGTGGGAGTTGTGTACAGACCTCCAAACAGTAGTAGTGATGTTCGGGAGGGCATCAAACAGGAAATTAGGGGTGCATGCAATAAAGGTGCAGCAGTTATAATGGGTGACTTTAATATGCACATAGATTGGGCTAACCAAACTGGAAGCAATACGGTGGAGGAGGATTTCCTGGAGTGCATAAGGGATGGTTTTTTAGACCAATATGTCGAGGAACCAACTAGGGGGGAAGGCCATCTTAGACTGGGTGTTGTGTAATGAGAGAGGATTAATTAGCAATCCCGTTGTGCGAGGCCCCTTGGGGAAGAGTGACCATAATATGGTGGAATTCTGCATTAGGATGGAGAATGAAACAGTTAATTCAGAGACCATGGTCCAGAACTTAAAGAAGGCTAACTTTGAAGGTATGAGGTGTGAATTGGCTGGGATGGATTGGCGAATGATACTTAAGGGGTTGACTGTGGATGGGCAATGGCAGACATTTAGAGACCGCATGGATGAAGTACAACAATTGTACATTCCTGTCTGGCATAAAAATAAAAAAGGGAAGGTGGCTCAACTGTGGCTATCAAGGGAAATCAGGGATAGTATTAAAGCCAAGGAAGTGGCATACAAATTGGCCAGAAATAGCAGCGAACCTGGGGACTGGGAGAAATTTAGAACTCAGCAGAGGAGGACAAAGGGTTTGATTAGGGCAGGGAAAATGGAGTATGAGAAGAAGCTTGCAGGGAACATTAAGACGGATTGCAAAACTTTCTATACATATGTAAAGAGAAAAAGGTTAGTAAAGACAAACGTAGGTCCCCTGCAGTCAGAATCAGGGGAAGTCATAACGGGGAACAAAGAAATGGCGGACTAATTGAACAAGTACTTTGGTTTGGTATTCACGAAGGAGGACACAAACAACCTTCCGGTTATAAAAGGGGTCGGGGGGTCTAGTAAGGAGGAGGAACTGAGGGAAATCCTTATTAGTCGGGAAATTGTGTTGGGGAAATTGATGGGATTGAAGGCCGATAAATCCCCAGGGCCTGATGGACTGCATCCCAGAGTACTTAAGGAGGTGGCCTTGGAAATAGTGGATGCATTGACAGTCATTTTCCAACATTCCATTGACTCTGGATCAGTTCCTATAGAGTGGAGGGTAGCCAATGTAACCCCACTTTTTAAAAAAGGAGGGAGAGAGAAAACAGGGAATTATAGACCGGTCAGCCTGACATCGGTAGTGGGTAAAATGATGGAATCAATTATTAAGGATGTCATAGCAGTGCATTTGGAAAGAGGTAACATGATAGGTTCAAGTCAGCATGGATTTGTGAAAGGGAAATCATGCTTGACAAATCTTCTGGAATTTTTTGAGGATGTTTCCAGTAGAGTGGACAAGGGAGAACTAGTTGATGTGGTATATTTGGACTTTCAGAAGGCGTTCGACAAGGTCCCACACAAGAGATTGATGTGCAAAGTTAGAGCACATGGGATTGGGGGTAGTGTGCTGACATGGATTGAGAACTGGTTAGCAGACAGGAAGCAAAGAGTAGGAGTAAATGGGTACTTTTCAGAATGGCAGGCAGTGACTAGTGGGGTACCGCAAGGTTCTGTGCTGGGGCCCCAGCTGTTTACACTGTACATTAATGATTTAGATGAGGGGATTAAATGTAGTATCTCCAAATTTGCGGATGACACTAAGTTGGGTGGCAGTGTGAGCTGCGAGGAGGATGCTGTGAGGCTGCAGAGCGACTTGGATAGGTTAGGTGAGTGGGCAAATGCATGGCAGATGAAGTATAATGTGGATAAATGTGAGGTTATCCACTTTGGTGGTAAAAACAGAGAGACAGACTATTATCTGAATGGTGACAGATTAGGAAAAGGGGAGGTGCAAAGAGACCTGGGTGTCGTGGTACATCAGTCATTGAAGGTTGGCATGCAGGTGCAGCAGGCGGTTAAGAAAGCAAATGGCATGTTGGCCTTCATAGCAAGGGGATTTGAGTACAGGGGCAGGGAGGTGTTGCTACAGTTGTACAGGGCATTGGTGAGGCCACACATGGTGTATTGTGTACAGTTTTAGTCTCCTAACCTGAGGAAGGACATTCTTGCTATTGAGGGAGTGCAGCGAAGGTTTACCAGACTGATTCCCGGGATGGTGGGACTGACCTATCAAAGACTGGATCAACTGGGCTTGTATTCACTGGAGTTCAGAAGAATGAGAGGGGACCTCATAGAAACATTTAAAATTCTGACGGGGTTAGACAGGTTAGATGCAGGAAGAATGTTCCCAATGTTGGGGAAGTCCAGAACCAGAGGTCACAGTCTAAGGATAAGGGGTAAGCCATTTAGGACCGAGATGCGGAGGAACTTCTTCACCCAGAGAGTGGTGAACCTGTGGAATTCTCTACCACAGAAAGTTGTTGAGGCCAATTCACTAAATATATTCAAAAAGGAGTTAGATGAGGTCCTTACTACTAGGGGAATCAAGGGGTATGGCGAGAAAGCAGGAATGGGGTACTGAAGTTGAATGTTCAGCCATGAACTCATTGAATGGCGGTGCAGGCTAGAAGGGCCGAATGGCCTACTCCTGCACCTATTTTCTATGTTTCTATGTTTACCCTCCATACCTCCCCCATATACCCACCTACACTCCATACCTCCGCATCGACCCACCTACCCTCCGTACCTCCCCCATTGACCATCTACTCTTCATACCTCCCGCATCGACCCACCTACCCTCCATACCTGCTGATGCCATCCACTTATAGGAGCTCATCCAGCTCCATTTCGAACACTCACCACCCAAGCTGGCAACTTGTTCCATGGGTCATGACTCTCCATGAAATGGAAAGCTTCCTAACGTCTAATCGAACGTTCAACTTCCATGGCAGGTGCTGGTGAAAGGGTAACACCAGGACAGAGTCAACACCCTCGGGAGCAGGGGGGAGAGTCAGTGGAGAAAAACAAGGCCATAGTTGGTAATGAACAAAGGCTTGTATTTATATACACATAACATAAAACATGGCAGATGTTAGAGGTTGTAATTTGATCAAGATCTGTACTTTCCCAGTTTATGATGACATCCGAACCCTCTGATTAAATTACAACCTTGTTACACATTCTCAAAGATCCACTGTTTTAAATGTAATAACTTGCTGCTCTCTGGAAGCTTGAAAATATATCAACAGCCCCGGGATACGACACATTGCTGGCTTCGCACTGTCAGAGTCTTGCCAACATGTCCCAACCAGCAGCCAATCCCAGCTCGGCAGCCTAAGCCCAAAGCCTCACTAACACAGCTCACCTGTATTAACCCCACTGATTTCAGTCTGTGTCTGATCCCCCTTGCTGGGACAGTGCCTGTCTACACAGCTCACTGTTTGATCTCTGGTGCGAAACTGCTCTAACACGGAGAATTCTGGCCCCATTTCATTGCTCACAACATTCTTTTAGCATTTACAAACAAAGAGATGTATTATTGGCAAATGTTTATTTTTGTTCATTCCCCCGTTCAAAAATGATTTTCTCGGTTATCTTATGTAGCCAAACGCCACTCTTCAGCTGTGGAATACGGATTTTCTCCCTAGCTCTGTAATCTCCTCCAGCCCTACAATCCTCCGGGATCTCTGCGCTCCTCCAATTCTGGTCTCTTGAGCATCCTTGATTTTAAATCACTCCACCATTGGTGGCTGTACCTTCAGCTAGGCCCTAAGATCTGGACTTCCCTCCATAAACCTCTCTGCCTCTCTCCCTCTCTCTCCTCCTTTAAGATGCTCTGTAAAACCTACCTCTTTCACCATGTATTGATCAACTGTCCTTTTATCTCATGTAGCTTGGTGTCATCACAGAATTCTCCGTGTTAGAGCAGTTTCGCACCAGAGATCAATCAGGCAGCAGGCGGTCGAGGAGGTCATTCAGCCCGACTGCCTACCTCTCTTCCACGGATACATTCGAGCCAGGGTGTCCCTGGAGATGGAGCACATCGGTGTCCACCAGTACACTCGTGGCCTTCCGCGAGAGGTGGGCGCCGGAGGGACTAGAGTGCATCATCACCTCCGGCAACCAAATTCTAATTTGATTAAGGATTTTTGTTACAGTTTTAAATTGTTAATTTGTGGGTTCTAGCGTCAAAAGGGGGCGCTTGGTTTATAGAACCCAAATTTCCCCAGGAGTTGCTCCGTTTTTTTTGGAGCAACTTGATTTTTCTGGAGTATCTTTTTAGTTGCAATTCTGGCCATTTAATTTGCGCCAGTGTAAGTGAGTTAGTTAGGTATTTAAAAAAAAATTTTTTTTCACTTATGCCTGTTTTGGCCGTTTAAGCGAGTTTGGCCAGCAAATAGTTGCTCCAAACTAACTTAGGCCAGCGTATGTTGCCACTTCTGTCTGCACAGAAAAACCTTACCTAGAGTAAAGGAATCAGCGCAAGTAACTACATTTAAAGCACCACCAAGCACCAAACAAAGCATAAAAAGTAATAAGCATTCAATAAAAAATAAAGAACTGAAGTAAATAATTAAATTAACAAATAAAGAACTGAAATAAATCCTACCTTCAACTAAACTCGGCAGCGGCTGGCCGTGTGGGAGTCCCTTCAGCCTGGGATAGGGGAGGGAAAACGCGACATCTGAACGGGAGTGGGTGGGGAGGGAGAAGGCTCAACGTGACAGGCTGTGGGGGGAGGGGGGCTGGGGATGGTGGATGGTGAACGTGGCATCTTAACGGGGGGGGAGGGGGGAGGTGGGACTTTTTGAGATAGAGAGAGACACACACACGCAAGAAATGTATTCGATTTAGTCAACAAAATAACACCACAAACCGATATTGGATTGGTGCCAGCAGCTGTTGGTTGTTTGCTTTGGTTCGTTCAAAGTTTGCTTTTCTGGCCTCAGCCAGCTTGGAAATTCAGCTCGAGCCAGGTCCCCATCTGCCTCGCCCCCTCTTGGCCTTTTTCCTTCGCTTTCACACGCTGCATGAAGCCATCCCCGATCTCTGCTTCATGTGCCCCACACGCACATTAACCCTGTTTCCGAGCATCTCCTGCCTTTGACTTGCTGGTTGACAATAATGCCCTCGGCAAGTTATGCTGTAAAGATCCCAATCTTGTCATAAAATATTCAAGATACTTTAAATCAAAGCGTGCGCCCACACATATGCACAGCCACTGAAATAATGCTGCTAGGGCCGTTGGGGGCCTGCTCACATGAACGCGGCATCGGGAGAGCCCATTCGGCCAGGGCTAGGGGCGGCGTGCTTCGGCCCCATCTTACACAACCTGCAGAGATTCGGGCTGCGAGGAGCTACTGCACATGCACGCACATTCTAGCGCGCATGTGCAGAGGTCCCGGCACTGTTTTCAGCGCCGGGACCTGGCTCCATCCCCAATCCACTGGGCCACGCCACACCACCACCGAGGAGAGGCTGGGGAGCGGCCAGAATCGTGAGGAAGATTTTCGGCGCACCTTGGGTGAGGGCGCCAGAAAAAGGGGTTGGGGAAATTTGGGCCCAAAGTTTCTACCAAAAATAGTTGTAGCTTGGTGTCAAATTTTGTTCTCTATCGCCCACTCAAAAACCATAAAAATTTTATCTGTGAGATATTTTCACTACTTTCCTCCCTCAGCCTCTGCACCGAGCAAATTCTCATCCTCGGTGATTTCAACCTCCATCTCAATTCATCATGCTCTCTCTCTTCTGAGTTTACTGGCCTCCTATCCTCCCTTAATCTCTCCCTCCATGTGAACTCCCCAAACCATATTCACGGCCACCCCCTTGACCTTGCCATCTCTCGTGGCATTGTGTTAATTGCAGATAAGACCATCTCTGACCATTTCCTTGTATCGCTCTCCACCTTCATCCCCTTCCCCCACCCAACCTTACTTCTTTCTGCGTCCGCCCCTGGAAAAAACTTTCTCCAAACTCTCTTATGACTGCACTTATCAACTCCCAATTGTCCAGCCTTTGGCCCTCCATTCACCATGACATTTCTGCAGCCACCGATCTGCTCAACCACACCCTCACCACCACTTTTGATGCCCTAGTCCCTATTAAAACCATTACTCTCTCCCATCCTGACTGTTACTCCCGGTATGGTCCTCATCTTCACTTCTCAAGTCCAAGAGATGCAGACTTGAACAGATGTGGCGGACAACTGGTTTAGCCATTCATCACCAGGTCTGGCTGGACCATATAAAATATTATCAGGTCCTACTCTCGTCTGCCAAAACTGCTCACTATTCCAGGATCATTCTCGAATGCAAAAATAACCCCCGGCAACTATTCTCTACTGCTAACTGTCTTCTTAAACCCCTCTCCCCTGTCTTCACCACACTCGCCTCCAACAACGTACGAAGAGCTTATGGACTTTTTTGTCTCAAAGATTGCGACCATCCGATTAGCTGCCTCTGAGAGTTCCCTTCCTTCCCCTCGCCCACTGGGCCAAACTTCCTCTGAGGCTTCCCCCTGCCCTAGCCCTGAACTTGTATCTCTCTCCAGTTTCTCTCTGATCTCCCATCTTGATCTCTCCACACTTATATTGTCCATGAGACCCACTTCCTACTCCCTTGATCCTATTCCCACTAAAGTGATGACCACTCAACTTCCTTTTCTGGCTCCCATGTTAGCTGACATTGTTAACGGTTCTCTCTCCTCAGATACTGTCCCCCTCTCCTTCAAATCTGCTCAAAAAAAACAACCCTTGACCCCACTGTGCTTTCAAGCTACCGCCCCATCTCCACACTCCCTTTCCTCTTCAAAGTCCTTGAACGTGTCGTCACTTCCCAAATCCGAGCTCATCTTTCCCAGAATTCCATGTTTGAATCCCTTCAATCTGGCTTTCGTCTCTGCCACAGTACCGAAATGGCTCTCATCAAAGTCACAAATGACATTCTTTGTGACTGTAATAAAGGTAACCTATTCCTCCTCGTCTTCTTGACCTGTCTGCAGCCTTTGACATGGCTGACCACTCCATCCTCCTCCAACGCCTCTCCACCATCGTCCAGCTGGGTGGGACTGCACTCGCCTTGTTCCTTTCTTATCCATTGAATCGTAGCCAGAAAATCACCTGCAATGGCTTCTCTTCCCACTCCTGCATCGTTACCTCTGGTGTCCTCCAAGGATCGATCCTTGGCCCCCTCCTATTTCTCATCTATATGTTTCTCCTTGGCTGCATCATCCGTAAACACAGCATCAGTTTCCACATGTACGCTAACAACACCCAGCTCTACCTCAGCACCACTTCTCTTGACCCCTCTGTGCTCTCTAAATTGTCAGACTGCTTGTCTGGCATCCAGTACTGGATGGGCAGAAATTTTCTCTAGTTAAATATTGGGAAGACCAAAGTCATTGTCTTTGGTCCCCGGCACAAACTGCATTCCTTAGCCACTGACTCCATCCCTTTCCCTAGCATCTGTCGGAGGCTGAACCAGACTGTTCACAACCTAGGTGTCATATTTGACCCTGAAATGAGCTTACAGCCATACCTATTTCCTTTCGTAACATTGCACGTCTCCGCTATTGGCCCAGCTCATCTGCTGCTGAAACCCTCATCCACACCTATGTTACCTCTAGACTTGACTACTCCAATGCACTCCTGGCTGGTCTCCCACATTCTACCCTACGTAAACTTGAGGTCATCCAAAACTCGGCAGCCCGTGTCCTAACTCGCACGAATCCCGCTCACCCATCACCCCTGTCCTCGCTGACCTGCATTGACTCCTGGTTAAGCAACGCTTCAATTTCAAAATTCTCATCCTTATTTACAAATCCCTCCATGGCCTTGCCTCTCCCTATGTCTGTAATCTCCTTCAGCCTCACGACTCCCTGCAATGTCTGCGCTCCTCAAATTCTGCCCTCTTGAGCATCCCTGATTACCTCAAGTTGCTCAACCATCGGTGACAGTGACTTCAGCTGTCTAGGCCCCAAGCTCTGGAACTCCCTTCCTAAACCCCTCCATCTCGCTATCTCTCTTTCCTCCTTTAAGACACTCCTTAAAACCTACCTCTTTGACCAAGCTTTTGGTCATCTGCCGCAATTTCTTCTCATGTGGCTCGGTGTCAAATTTATTTATTTTGTCTTATAACACTCCTGTGAAGCGCCTTGGGCTGTTTTATATAGATAGAGTATAAAAGCAGTGAAGTCCCGCTACAACTGTACAGGGTATTGGTGAGGCCACACCTAGAGTACTGCGTACAGTTTTGGTCTCCTTATTTAAGCAAGGATATACATATACACGTTGTACCTCTCCAGTCCGGGACTCTTTAGTCCGGAAACATCCCTGGTCCGGCATCATTCCGGGTGGGGGTGGCATCCCGTGCTGTTCATGGAGGTTCCCACGTTGTTCATGGGGGTTCCCACGCTGTTCATGGAGGTGAGCGGGCCGGGCAAGGAAAGGGAAGGGAAGGGCAGGCGACTGACTGAGGCGCCGAGGATTGAAAAAAATGGAAATTCTGAGCGACGAAATGTTGCGCAGTAGGCTTCTGTGCAGCGCATGCGCAGAACGTGGCTGGGTTGTTGTCAGCAGTTGCCTCCAGAAAAAGTGCGCCAAACCAGCACCGCGAGAGAGGGAGGCCCGAGATGTCAGTGTGGTGTAAGGCTGCTCCTCTTATCCCCGTTGTCCCCGGTGTTCCCTCCTAGGTCAGGTTCACGCGGAGAGGGAGCGAAGCCCGAGTTTTGCAGCCGGAGCGTGGCAGAGGCATTCAGGAGCCCGAGCGCTGTCATCAGGACCCAGTACATCTAGGGTCGGTGTGACCTCCCGAGGTCCGGAAAATTCTCTGCTCCAACACTGGTCAGTTCCCAATTGTGCCGGGCTGGAGAGGTACAACCTGTACTTGCATTGGAAGCAGTTCAGAGAAGGTTCACTAGGTTGATTCCGGAGATGAAGGGGTTGACTTATGAAGATAGGTTGAGTATGTTAGGCCTATATTCATTGGAGTTTAGAAGAATGAGAGGTGATCTTATTGAAACATATAAGATATTGAGGGGGCTCAACAAGATGGATACAGAGAGGATGTTTCCACTCATGGGGGAATCTAGAACTATGGGGTATAATTTCACAATAATGGGTCGCTGATTTAGAACTGAGATAAGGAGGAATTTCTTCTCTGAGGGTCGTAAAGCTGTGGAATTCTCTGCCCCAGAGGCTGTGGAGGCGGGGTCATTGAATATATTTAAGGTGGAGATAGACAGATTTCTGAGCGATAAGGGAAGAAAGAGTTATAGGGAGCGGGCAGGGAAGTGGAGCTGAACCCAAGATCAGATTAGCCATAATCTTAGTAAAGGCTCAAGGGCCCAAATGGCCTACTCCTGCTCCTAATTCTTAGGTTCTTATGTTTACTACGTTAAAGGCGTTATATAAATACAAGTTGTTGTTGTTGATGCTTCTGCAAAGTGCCTTGCGATGTTTACTACATTAAGAAACAATGACTTATATTTATATAGCGCCTTTCATGACTACCAGATGTCTCAAAGCACGTTACAGCCAATGAAGTACTTTTGAAGTGTAGTCACTGTTGTAATGTGGGAAACACGGCAGCCAATTTGTGCACAGCAAGCTCCCACAAACAGCAATGTGATAATGACCGGATAAATTGTTTGTGTTATGTTGATTGAGGGATAAATATTGGCCAGGACACCGGGGATAACTCCCCTGCTCTTATTTGAAATAGTGCCATGGGATCTTTTACATCCACCTGAGAGGGCAGACGGGGCCTCGGTTTAACGTCTCATCCGAAAGACGGCACCTCCGACAATGCAGCGCTCCCTCAGCACTGCACTGGAGTGTCAGCCTAGATTTATGTGCTCAAATCCCTGGAGTGGAACTTGAACCCACAACCTTCTGACTGAGGCGAGTGTGCTGCCCACTGAACCACAGCTGACACTCAAGGCACTATATACATGCAAGTGGTTGTTGTTGTGTGCATAAGTGTCCTTTCCTTTGCTGCCTAGCAACCCAACCAAAAATAATAACTACAAACGCTGGAAATTCACGTCCAGTCCCTTTGTTGAATGGTCTACACCCAAAATGAGTTCCCTGTCTTTCTCTTTATAGATGCTAATTGACCTGCTGTGTATTTCTGGTTTTATTCTAAGATTGGGCACTTGCCTTTCAAAAATCCACATCTCACTGCTGTATTCACTCACAGTACAACTGCCCATAGCCTATATCATTCCAAACTAATCCCACTGCCCCGCTCTCTCCCCATAGACCTGTATCAATCCAAACTAATCCTACTGCCCCACTCTCCTCATAGACCTGTATCATTCCAAACGAATCCCACTGCCCCGCTCTCCCCATAGACCTGTATCAATCCCAAACTACTCCCACTGCCCCGCTCTCCCCATAGATCTGTATCAATCCAAACTACTCCCACTGCCCTGCTCTCCCCATAGATCTGTATCAATCCAAACTACTCCCACTGCCCCGCTCTCCCCATAGATCTGTATCAATCCAAACTACTCCCACTGCCTTGCTCTCCCCATAGATCTGTATCAATCGAAACTACTCCCACTGCCTTGCTCTCCCCATAGACCTGTATCAATCCAAACTACTCCCACTGCCCTGCTCTCTCCCCATATCCTTGTATCAATCCCAAACTAATCCCACTGCCCCGCTCTCCCCATAGACGTATCAATCCAAACTAATCCCACTGCCCCGCTCTCCCCATAGACCTGTATCAATCCAAACTAATCCCACTGCCCCGCTCTCCCCATAGACCTGTATCAATCCCAAACTAATTCACTGCCCCGTTCTCCCCATAGACCTGTATCAATCCCAAACTAATCCACTGCCCCGCTCTCCCCATAGACCTGTATCAATCCCAAACTAATCCCACTGCCCCGCTCTCCCCATAGATGTATCAATCCAAACTAATCCCACTGCCCCGCTCTCCCCATAGACCTGTATCAATCCCAAACTAATCCACTGCCCCGCTCTCCCCATAGACCTGTATCAATCCAAACTACTCCCACTGCCCTGCTCTCTCCCCATATCCTTGTATCAATCCCAAACTAATCCCACTGCCCTGCTCTCTCCCAATATTACTGTATCAATCCCAAACTAATCCCTCTGCCTTGCTCTCCCCATAATAACCCCAAGCACTGGCTGCATCACCAGGCTGATGTCACTTGCTGACTCACAGTTCCATGTTGGCTCAACAGGTAACTGAGCAGTCCAGTGTCATTCCAAGCACACAGACCCAGAGCACAGACAGAAGAACATAAGAAATAGGAGCAGGAGTAGGCCATTTGGCCCCTCGAGCTTGCTCCGCCATTCAATATCATGTCCGATCTGATCATGGACTCAGCTTCACTTTCCTGCCCGCTCCCCATAACCCTTTACTCGCTTATCACTCAAAAATCTGCCTACCTCCCCCTTAAATATATTCAATGACCCAGCCTCCACAGCTCTCTGGGCAGAGAATTCCATAGATTTACAATCCTCTGAGAGAAGAAATTTCTCCTCATCTCAGTTTTAAATGGGCGGCCCCTTATTCTAAGACTATGTCCCTTAGTTTTAATTTCCCCTATGAATGCATCCTCCTTGTTGAGCTACCCTGGCCAATTTGCTTTGTCCAATCAATATGAAGGTTAAAATCACCCATGATTATTGCCGTTCCTTTATTACAAGCCTCCATTATTTCTTGATTTATACTCCGTCCAACAGTGTAGCTACTGTTAGGAGGTTTTACACTATGCCCACCAGCGACTTTTTCCCTTTATTCTTCCTTATCTCCACCCAAACTGATTCAAAATCTTGATCCTCTGAGCCAATTTCGTTTCTCCCTAACGCACTTTGTTAACAGTGCTACCCCAGCTCCTTTTCCTTTCTGTCTGTCCATCTGAATTGTCAAATACCCCTGAATATTTAGTTCCCAGTCCTGGTCACCTTGCAACCACGTCTCTGTAATGGCTATCAAATCATACCCATTTGTATCTATTTATGCCATCAACTCATCTATTTTGTTACGAATGCTATGTGCATTTAGACAAAGAGCTTTTAAATTTGTTTTTTTACCCATTTTTCCTACTTGTTACCTCTGTCTTTCAAACTCACTTTCTACATTTTTGCTTTCTAATTCCAGCTTTACTCCCCTACCTACTGAATCTATTCTCAGGTTCCCATCCCCCTTCCAAGCTAGTTTCAACCCTCCCCAACAGCATTAACAAGCCCCCCATTCCCCCCGCCCCCCCACAACGCGAGCATATTGGTCCCGGCTCTATTGAGGTGCAACCCATCCGGCTTGTTCAGGTCCCACCTCCTCCATAAGCGGTCCCAATGCCTCGGGAAACTAAAGCCCTCCCTCCTGCACCATCTCTCCAACCACGCATTCATCTGCTTTTTCCATCTATTCTGTACTCACTAGCTCGTGGCATCGGGAGTGATCCGGAGATTACTACCTTCTAAGGTGCTGCTTTTTAATCTCTCTCCTCGCTTCCTAAACTCTGCCTGCTGGATCTCATCCCTCTTTCTACCTATGTCATTGGTCCCATTATGGACAACGACCTCTGGCTGTTCACCCTCTCCCCTCAGAATACTCTGCAGCTGCTCGGTGACATCCCTGACCCTGGCACCAGGGAGGCAACATATCATCCTGTAGTCACGTCTGCGGCCGCAGAAACGCCTATCTGCTCCCCTGACTATTGAATCCCCTACCACTATAGCTCTTCTATTCTTCTTCCTTCCCCCTGTGCAGCTGAGCCACCTGTGGCACCATGGTCTTGGCTCTGGCTACACTCCCTAGAGGCACCGATGCCCCCACCGGTACTCAGAAGAGAATACCGGTTGGAGAGCGAGATGAACCTGCCTGGTCCTCCTCTTCTATCTGGCGGTCACCCACTCCCTCTCTGCCTGAGCTGTGGGGTGACCACCTCTAGAAACGTGCTATCCACGTAGCTCTCAGTCTCGCGGATGCACCGCAGTGACTCCAGTCGCCGTTCAAGCTCCAAAATGCGGAGCTCGAGTTGGTGCACCTGGAGATACCTCCTGCACACGGGGTCGTCCAGGCTGCACGAAGCATCCAGGATTTCCCATATGCCACAGGATATGCAATCCACGGGACTGAGCTGTCCTGCCATCCCTTTAGTTACACTCGGAACTATCAAGCAAAAATAAACTCTAAACCTTAGCAAAACACACTCAGCAACTATCTCAGCAATCAGCTGATTTAACTAACCTTTATTTAAAGACTAAGTACCAGAGTAACAGAGAGAAAAAAAACACTCACCAATCAGTTACTTCCCTTGTGCCGACGTCACTTTTAAACTCTGATGTCCCTTTCGAATGTTGCCTGTTGAGCTTTGCCTTTTAAGCCTGCGCCTCCACCTCAGCTCCCGCTGTTGCTCCCACGCAGGTCCGCTGCCTCTGTGAAATATCACTTACCTATTTTTAATTTTTAAATGAATCTTCCCCTCTTCTCCAAATTCTCACTCTTTCCAAATTCCCGAATAAACCACTCTGTTTAACTCCATTCCGTTTAAGACCTCTCTGTGCAGATCACTGACTCCAGAGCACAGACCTCAGAGCAGATAGATTCCCGATTGAGTCCCAGGTCCATACTGGGTAGCTGGTGCTGCCTGGATGGGAATATCATCATCATTGGCAGTCCCTCGGAATCGAGGAAGACTTGCTTCCACTCTCAACATGAGTTCTTAGGTGACTGAACAGTCCAATACGAGAACCACAGACTCTGTCACAAGTAGGGCAGATAGTCGTTGAGGGATAGTCGTGGGTGAGACTGGTTTGCCGCATGCTCTTTCCGCTGCCTGCGCTTCATTTCTGCATGCTTTCGGCGATGAAACTCGATGTGCTCAGCGCCCTCCCGGATGTACTTCCTCCACTTAGGGCAATCTCTGGCCAGGAACTCCCAGGTGTCAGTGGTGATGTTGCACTTTATCAGGGAGACTTTGAGGGTGTCCTTATAACATTTCCTCTGCCCACCTTTGGCTCGTTTGCCACGAAGGAGTTCCAAGTAGAGCGCTTGCTTTGGGATCAGGCATGTGAATAATGTGACCTGCCCAGCGGAGCTGATCAAATGTGGTCAGTGCTTCAATGCTGAGGATGTTAGCCTGGCTGAGGACGGTGATGTTGGTGCGTCTGTCCTCCAGGGGATTTGTAGGATCTTGCGGAGACATCGTTGCTGGTATCTCTCCAGCGGCTTGAGGTGTCTGCTGTACATGGCCCATGTCTCTGAGCCATACAGGAGGGCAGGTATTACTACAGCCCAGTAGACCATGAGCTTGGTGGCAGTTTTGAGGGTCTGGTCTTCAAACACTCTTTTCCTCAGGCGGCCGAAGGCTGCACTGGCGCATTGGAGGCGGTGTTGAATCTCGTTGTCAATGTCTGCTCTTGTTGATAGGAGGCTCCCGAGGTATGTGAAATGGTCCACATTGTCCAGGGCCACGCCGTGAATCTTGATGACTGGGGGGCAGTGCTGTGCGGCGAGGACAGGCTGGTGGAGGGCCTTTGTCTTATGGATGTTTAGCGTAAGGCCCATGCATTCGTACACCTCAGTAAATACATTAACTATGTCCGGAGTTCAGCCTCTGTGTGCGCAGAAGGAAGCCCTGCAATTGGCTTCAATGTCTGTGAGCTACATGAGGCAAAGCACCCCTGCTGATTGGAACGCAGTGATCCTTTCTAGAAGCTGTACGTGCACTAAGCAAAGATAGACTCGGACAATGTGATGATAAGAACATAATAAGAACATAAGAATTAGGAACAGGAGTAGGCCATCTAGCCCCTCGAGCCTGCTCCGCCATTCAACAAGATCATGGCTGATCTGGCCATGGACTCAGCTCCACTTACCCGCCCACTCCCCATAACCCTTAATTCCCTTATTGGTTAAAAATCTATCTATCTGTGACTTGAATACATTCAATGAGCTAGCCTCAACTGCTTCCTTGGGCAGAGAATTCCACAGATTCACAACCCTCTGGGAGAAGAAATTCCTTCTTAACTTGGTTTTAAATTGGCTCCCCCGTATTTTGAGGCTGTGCCCCCTAGTTCTAGTCTCCCCGACCAGTGGAAACAACCTCTCTGCCCTTTCATTATTTTAAATGTTTCTATAAGATCACCCCTCATCCTTCTGAACTCCAACGAGTAAAAACCCAGTCTGCTCAATCTATCTTCATAAGGTAACCCCCTCATCTCCGGAATCAGCCGAGTGAATTGTCTCTGTACCCCCTCCAAAGCTAGTATATCCTTCCTTAAGAAAGGTGACCAAAACTGCACGCAGTACTCCAGGTGCGGCCTCACCAATAACCTATACAGTTGCAGAAGGACCTCCCTGCTTTTGTACTCCATCCCTCTCGCAATGAAGGCCAACATTCCATTCGCCTTCCTGATTACCTGCTGCACCTGCAAACTAACTTTTTGGGATTTTGGGCACCCTGTGTGGAGGGGAGCGGGTAGGTCCGAAGGCCTCCTCGTAGGACTGCTCCTGGGCACGGCCAAGGGTGCCATCAGCCGGTCCAGGCAGCGGGCGGTCGAGGGGGTCGTTCAACCTGACTGCCTGCCTCTCTTCCGCTCTTACATCCGGTCCAGGGTGTCCTTGGAGATGGAGCACGCGGTGTCCACCGGTACGCTCGCGGCCTTCCGCGAGAGGTGGGCACCGGAGGGACTGGAGTGCATCATCACGCCCGGCAACCAAATTTTAATTTGATTTTACGTTTTAAAGTTTAATTTGTTTTTTAAATGCCGGTGCTTTTAGTGTCCCCTTCCCTTTTTTAGGGGGCACTGGAAAATTGTGATTTTAGTGCCCAAAAAAAAAAAGGAAAACTCAAAAAAAACAAAAAAAGGAAAAAAAGGGCCTTGTAAATGTCTGGTGTGTCACCCAGGTTGGGTGGCACGATTTAATGTTTTATGTTTTTGCAGGTAGACTCTAAAAGAGTTTCATGCACAAGGACCCCCAGGTCCCTCTGCACCGCAGCATGTTGTAATTTCTCCCCATTCAAATAATATCCCCTTTTACTGTTTTTTTTTCCCAAGGTGGATGACCTCACACTTTCCGACATTGTATTCCATCTGCCAAACCTTAGCCCATTCGCTTAACCTATCTAAATTTCTTTACAGCCTCTCTGTGTCCTCTACACAACCCGCTTTCCCACTAATCTTTGTGTCATCTGCAAATTTTGTTACACTACACTCTGTCCCCTCTTCCAGGTCATCTATGTATATTGTAAACAGTTGTGGTCCCAGCACCGATCCCTGTGGCACACCACTAACCACCGATTTCCAACCCGAAAAGGACCCATTTATCCCGACTCTCTGCTTTCTGTTAGCCAGCCAATTCTCTATCCATGCTAATACCACTGACTCCGCGTACCTTTATCTTCTGCAGTAACCTTTTGTGTGGCACCTTATCGAATGCCTTTTGAAAATCTAAATACACCACATCCATCGGTACACCTCTATCCACCATGCTCGTTATATCCTTAAAGAATTCCAGTAAATTAGTTAAACATGATTTCCCCTTCATGAATCCATGCTGCGTCTGCTTGATTGCACTATTCCTATCTAGATGTCCCGCTATTTCTTCCTTAGTGATAGTTTCAAGCATTTTCCCCACTACAGATGTTAAACTAACCGGCCTATAATTACCTGCCTTTTGTCTGCCCCCTTTTTTAAACAGAGGCGTTACATTAGCTGCTTTCCAATCCGCTGGTACCTCCCCAGAGTCCAGAGAATTTTGGTAGATTATAACGAATGCATCTGCTATAACTTCCGCCATCTCTTTTAATACCCTGGGATGCATTTCATCAGGACCAGGGGAGTTGTCTACCTTGAGTCCCATTAGCCTGTCCAGCACTACCCCACTAGTGATAGTGATTATCTCAAGGTCCTCCCTTCCCACATTCCCGTGACCAGCAATTTCGGCATGGTTTCTGTGTCTTCCACTGTGAAGACCGAAGCAAAATAATCGTTTAAGGTCTCAGCCATTTCCACATTTCCCATTATTAAATCCCCCTTCTCATCTTCTAAGGGACCAACATTTACTTTAGTCACTCTTTTCCGTTTTATATATCTGTAAAAGCTTTTACTATCCGTTTTTATGTTTTGCGCAAGTTTACCTTCGTAATCTATCTTTCCTTTCTTTATTGCTTTCTTAGTCATTCTTTGCTGTCGTTTAAAATTTTCCCAATCTTCTAGTTTCCCACTAACCTTGGCCACCTTATACGCATTGGTATTAATTTGATACTCTCCTTTATTTCCTTGGTTATCCACGGCTGGTTATCCCTTCTCTTACCGCCCTTCTTTTTCACTGGAATATATTTTTGTTGAGCATTATGAAAGAGCTCCCTAAAAGTCCTCCACTGTTCTTCAATTGTGCCACCATTTAGTCTGTGTTTCCAGTCTACTTTAGCCAACTCTGCCCTCATCCCACTGTAGTCCCCTTTGTTGAAGCATAGTACGCTCGTTTGAGGCACTACTTCCTCACCCTCAATCTGTATTACAAATTCAACCATACTGTGATCACTCATTCCGAGAGGATCTTTTACTAGGAGATCGTTTATTATTCCTGTCTCATTACACAGGACCAGATCTAAGATAGCTTGCTCCCTTGTAGGTTCTGTAACATACTGTTCTAAGAAACAATCCCGTATGCATTCTGTGAATTCCTCCTCCAGGCTACCCCGTGCGATTTGATTTGACCAATCGATGTGTAGGTTAAAATCTCCCATGGTTACTGCCGTTCCTTTTTCATATGCCGCCATTATTCCCTTGATTACTGCCCGCCCCACCATGAAGTTATTATTTGGGGGCCTATAAACTACGCCCACCAGTGACTTTTTCCCCTTACTATCTCTAATCTCCACCCACAATGATTCAACATTTTGTTCATTAGAGCCAATATCGTCTCTCACAACTGCCCTGATATCATCCTTTATTAACAGAGCTACCCCACCTCCTTTCCCTTCTTGTCTATCCTTCCGAATCATCAGATACCCCTGTATGTTTAATTCCCAGTCTTGGCCACCCTGCAACCACGTTTCTGTAATGGCCACGAAATCATACCCATTTGTAATGATTTGTGCCGTCAACTCATTTACTTTATTTCGAATGCTGCGTGTGTTTGGGTAGAGTGTTTTAATACTAGTTTTTAAACCATGATTTTTAGTTTTGACCTCTCCTGCAGCCCCTTTACATTCAGTGGCCCTTTTTGTTTTTTGCCTTGGGTTTCTCTGCCCTCCACTTTTACTCATCTCCTTTCTGTCTTTTGCTTTTGTCTCCTTTTTGTTTCTCTGTCTCCCTGCATTGGTTCCCATCCCCCTGCCATATTAGTTTAACTCCTCCCCAACAGCACCAGAAAACACTCCCCCTCGGACATTGGTTCCAGTCCTGCCTAGGTGCAGACCGTCCGGTTTGTACTGGTCCCACCTCCCCCAGAACCGGTTCCAATGCCCCAGGAATTTGAATCCCTCCCTGCTGCACCACTGCTCAAGCCACGTATTCATCTGAGCTATCCTGCGATTCCTACTCTGACTAGCACGTGGCACTGGTAGCAATCCTGAGATTACTACTTTTGAGGTCCTACATTTTAATTTAGCTCCTAGCTCCTTAAATTCGTCTCGTAGGACCTCATCCCTTTTTTTACCTATATCGTTGGTACCAATGTGCACCACGACAACTGGCTGTTCACCCTCCCTTTTCAGAATGATGATCACCATGGGGAATTGTTTGAGACATTAAAAATATGGCTATCTGGAGAAGGTGCCATTGTACTACCAGCACCTGTGGAGACATTTCCAAGGAGGAGTCACCATATTCAGGTGAGGAGGAGGAAAAGTGGGGAGAGAAAGAACCCTTTTAAATCAACAACCTTGCATTTCAACTGTGCCTTTAATGTAGAAAACCCTCCCAAGGTGACAGCAGAGAAAGAAACATCCGGAGGTGATCAGAAAGATGCCAAAAGGTGTGGTGGAATAGGTCAGTTCAGAGAAGCTGGCTAAAGGTGAGGAGAGAAAAAATGAAGGGTTTAGGGAAGGGTTATCAAAAAGTTGGGCTGAGACAGCTGAGGGTGGAGCAATAGGCCAGAGTTAGAAAGCCTTGGGGTAAAGTTGGGTGAGGCCATTGAGGGATCTGTAGATGAGGACAAGGATTTTGAAATCAATGCACTGTAGGATAGGAAGCGGTAAGGTAGGTTGGGTGGGATATTGAGGGTGGGGCAGGGGGAAGGGGCAATGTACAAAGATGCAGGATATGGAACTTTGGATGAGCTGGAGTTTATAGAGGGTGGAGCATGGGAGGATGGTAAATTGGGCGTTAGAGAAATTGAGAGGTGCCAGATCTGCAGACAAGGGTTTTGGCTGTGGTGTAAGTGGATTCAGGGTGGAGGCGAACTAGTTTGGGACTGTGGAAGGAAGTGCTCTTGGTGGTGGTTAGGATATGGGGGTCAAGCAGGACACTGAGATTTTGCATAGTTTAGTGCAGCATAGGCAGGCAGTCAGAGAGGGAGATGGAGTCAGCAGCAGAGATACAGTTGGTAGGAGACGGCTTTTGAAGATGCATTCACTGACCTTGACCACTCGGCTGAAGTTATTAAACTTATTTAGGCACTGGAGGCATGTACTGGAGGCGACACTGCTGGAAGTGACTTTCTCGGCAATCTGATCCCACATTCTTCTTGCAGTGTTTCTGGAAGGCCTCCATGCCCCCTGTGGGTAGAGGACCTCTCTTTGAGTGTTCATCCCCTGTACAAAGGCCTCAAGTGCTGTCTCTGAGACCCTGGGTGCCCTTTCCCTGGCCTGTAATGCCACTTTGGTTTGAGCTGAAGCAACTGTAACATTTTTGATCACCAGAAGGCAGCGCACCTTTAAGAGGGGCAGACTGCCTTTTCAAGGTGCAGGCTAGCTTTAAGTAACATCGCAAACTTCGGCCCCCTGCTGAGAGCGCAGTCAGTCACCAGCGTGCTCAGTGCTGGGCTGTGCACTATAATCATGCAAAGTAGCAGATAGCACGAATTTTACGTGCTGCCTGCACTCCTTTTAACAGGCATGGGCAGATCCCTGTGGCTGTTTTTCAATTTAATTGAATTTCACCCCCTGCATCTTAACCAGTGCTGCAGAGTGGGAGGAACAGCGGGACAGAGTTTGTTTAATTAGTTAGTTAGTGACTGTGAGGCAAGGTGAGGAAACTGTGATCCATTTTTGGGGAAGGAAAATATGGCACAGATTTGAATGGCTCATCCAGTTTCCTGATCGTGGAGTCAGAATGGAAAATATCTTAATTTATAAGAAGAAATGGTGTGAAGTAAGCAGACCATATAAATTGGGTCTTTAATCCCTGGGTGCTATTATCTGACATTATTCTGTGGTTTAATTTACGGTAAGACACTGTCCTATTAGTTTCTTGGTATTAAAACATGGCTAGATCACTACCTCTTCACTGAGAATTAATCTCCACCCCTTCATTTGAAACAGATGTGAACCTAGTATTCTGGATGATTCAACGGGAGTATAATGAGCTGCAGTCATGTCCTGGAATGTTCTAAGGAGCTGAAGTCATTTCCTAAAAGGGAGTGAATCAGAAAAGAATTACAAATCTGCTGGGGGAACTGGAACTGCAGTCCACAGATCATCGAACAATCTCTCAGATTCAATTCCCTGACGCCTTTCATCAGATTATTATTACACCATTAGAGGCTGTGGTTTGACAGGCAAGAGTGTCACGGATTTACTGAGGATTAGGGTTAGAGTTATAAAGGTGACATTTGAGACGTTTGGGCATTTTTGCTAGAGCTCAAGTTAAAGGAAGAACTGATCGAGGCCTTCAGGATTAAAGGGTGTGGGCAGTGTTGTGGGAGAGTGGGATTGGAATGGGTGGGATAATAAAGGGTATGGGCAGTGAGCGGGAGAGTGGGATTGGAATGGGTGGGATATTAAATGGTATGGGGAGTGAAGGGGAGAGTGGGATTAGATTGGGTGGGATGTTAAAAGGTATTTGGGGAGAGTGGGATTAGACTGGGTAGGATATTAAAGGGTATGGGGATTGAGAGAGTGGGATTAGACTGGGTGGGATATTAAAGGGTATGGGGACTGAGAGAATGAGATTAAACTGGATGAGCAAAGTATTGAAGGTTTACCTGTGACTGGGGATTATAGCTCAGCAGAGTGGAGACTATTGGGGGGAAAGATGAGGGTCATTGCCATCATGGAAAGATGTTTAAACACCTCCAATCAGGTTTCTGTCCCTGCCGCATTACTGAAATTGCCCGACTGAAATGACATCCTTTGTGACTGTGACTGTGGTAAACTATCCCTCCTCATCCTTCTCGACCTGTCTGAAGCCTTTGACATGTTTGACCACACCATCCTCCTCCTCCTCCAATGCCTCTCCACCATTGTCCAGCTGGGTGGGACTACACTCGTCTGGTTCCATTCTTATCTATCCAGTCGTAGCTAGAGAATCACCTGCAATGGTTTCTCTCCCGCACCATTATCTCTGGTGTCCCCCAAGGATCTATCCTTGGTCCCCTCCTATTTCTCATCTACATTCTACCCATCAGCGACATCATCCAAAAACTTAGCGTCAGTTTCCACATGTATGCTGACGACACCCAGCTCTAATTCACCACCACTTCTCTTGACCCCTCCACTGTATCTAATTTGTCACACTGCTTGTCTGACATCCAGTACTGGATGAGCAGAAATTTCCTCCCAACAAAGAATTGGGAAGACCGAAGCCATTTTCTTCGGTCCCTGTCACAAACTCCATTCCCTATCCACTGACTCCATCCCTCTCCCTGGCAACCGTCTGAGGCTGAACCAGACCGTTCGCAACCTTGATGTTGTATTTGAGCCCGAGATGAGATTTTGACTATATATCCGATTCATCACCAAGACCTCTGTAACATCACCTGACTCCACCCCTAACTCAGCTTATCTGCTGCTGAAACCCTCATCCATGCCTTTGTACCTCTAGACTTGACTATTCCAATGCTCTGCTGGCCGGCCTCCCATCTTCCACCCTCCATTAACTTGAGCTCATCCAAAACTCTGCTGCCCGTATCCTAACTCGCACCAAGTCCCGTCCATCCATCACCCCTGTGCTCGCTGACCTACATTGGCTCCTGGTCCGGCAATGTCTCAATTTAAAAATTCTGATCCTTGTGTTCAAATCCCTCCATGATCTCACCCCTTCCCTATCTCTGTAACCTCCTCCAGCCCTACAACCCTCCGAGATCTCTGTGCTCCTCTGATTCTGGCCTCTTGCACATCCCCAATTTTAATCGCTCCACCATTGGCGGCCGTACTTTCAACTGCATAGGTCCTTGAATGCCTAAGCTCTGGAATTCCCTCCCTAAATCTCTCTGCCTCGCTACCTCGATATCCTCCTTTAAGACACTCCTTAAAACCTACCTCTTTGATCAAGCTTTTGGTCACCTGTCCTTATATCTGGTTATGTGGCTCGATGTCAAATTTTGTTGGATAATAATACTACTGCCAAGTGCCTTGGGATGTTTTACTGCATCAAAGGTGCTGTATAAATGCAAGTTGTTGTTGTTCATCAAAGGAGGGTTCAGGAAAAGCCTTGAGTTATTTGTGTCAAGGTGAAAAGAATCCAATTGGGCTAAATTTTTCACACATTAAGAGCATTGTATTTTGCAAAGTCAGTGCCCCTTTAAATGTTTGGCACAGTTATTGCTTTAAGTATGAGTGAAATGTGGTCTTAGCGCAGAGAAGATGAACTCGCCCCTGTTGCTTGTTGTTGAATGTTACACCCAGTAATCTGAGAGTTGCTGCCTATAAAGGTGAGGATTAATGGCGTTTCCCGTGTTTATAGATCTCGAGACTAATCCATATCCTCAACATGTCACTGAAAACAACCTCCAGATAAAATCTAATCCTTCAAACAGGCGGGGACACAATTTGTAGACAACAGTCTGGTAACGCTTACAAAACATTACTCTGCATAATACAGTATGAGATGGGTTTCTGCCAGAATTATTCTAAGCAAAATATATTTACGGTAAACAGGGCATGGGAATTAAAAGTCATTTTACCTCAATGACGGGGACTCTGCATTGTTAATTTTGATACAATAGGTAGATGCTTTCCCATCATTTCATCACCCATGAGGTGGCCATGAATGACCATCTCGAACAAGAGAGCATCTAACCACCTCCCTTTGACATTCAACGGATTACCATCATCGAATCCCCCATCATCAACATCCTGGTCACCATTGACCTGAAACTTAACTGGTCCAGCCATATAAATACAGAGGGGTCAAAATTCGTTACCGTCGTTTTTGAGGTGGTGACACTACCTGAAGGGTGATTTTACCATCAGGCGGCAATCATCGCCTCAATTTGCCAAATTCAGTATTTTTCTCCAAAGATGAGAGAGCTGCGCTAAAAGAGACATTGCACATTCATCTTCGGGTGCCAACGGAGTGGTAGCTCAGGAGGCCGACTCAATTTCCCATTGGAAGGCTGCCGGCATCCACCGAATAAAACTGGAAAAAAATGTTTTTGAAAATGTCTTTCACCCAAACCCACACCACCACCCACACCCCCACAGGTGTTCACCCACACCCCCACTTCCCCACAGGTGTTCACCCACACCCCCACTTCCCCACAGGTGTTCACCCACACCCCCACAGGTGTTCACCCACACCCCCACTTCCCCACAGGTGTTCACCCACACCCCCACTTCCCCACAGGTGTTCACCCACACCCCCACAGGTGTTCACCCACACCCCCACTTCCCCACAGGTGTTCACCCACACCCCCACTTCCCCACAGGTGTTCACCCACACCCCCACTTCCTCACTGGTGTTCACACACACCCCCACTTCCCTATAGGTGTTCACCCACACCCCCACTTCCCTATAGGTGTTCACCCACACCCCCACTTCCTCACTGGTGTTCACACACACCCCCACTTCCCTATAGGTGTTCACCCACACCCCCACTTCCCTATAGGTGTTCACCCACACCCCCACTTCCTCACTGGTGTTCACCCACACCCCCACTTCCCTACAGGTGTTCACCCACACCCCCACTTCCCTACAGGTGTTCACCCACACCCCCACTTCCCTATAGGGATGTTCACCCACAACCCCCACTTCCCCACAGGTGTTCACCCACTTCCCTATAGGTGTTCACCCACACTCCCACTTCCCTATAGGTGTTCACCCACACTCCCACTTCCCGATAGGTGTTCACCCACACTCCCACTTCCCTATAGGTGTTCACCCACACTCACACTTCCCTATAGGTGATCACGCACACCCCTACTTCCTCACTGGTGTTCACGCACACCTCCACTTCCCAAAGGTGTACACCCACACCCCCACTTCCCCACAGGTGTTCACCCACACCCCCACTTCCCCACAGGTGTTCACCCACACCCCCACTTCCCCACAGGTGTTCACCCACACCCCCACTTCCCGACAGGTGTTCACCCACACCCCCACTTCCCCACAGGTGTTCACCCACACCCCCACTTCCCCACAGGTGTTCACCCACACCCCCACTTCCCTACAGGTGTTCACCCACACCCCCACTTCCCGTCAGGTGTTCACCCACACCCCCACTTCCCTACAGGTGCTCACCCACACCCCCACTTCCCTACAGGTGTTCACCCACACCCCCACTTCCCTACAGGTGTTCACCCACACCCCCACTTCCCTATAGGGGTGTTCACCCACACCCCCACTTCCCCACAGGTGTTCACCCACTTCCCCACAGGTGTTCACCCACACCCCCACTTCCCCACAGGTGTTCACCCACACCCCCATTTCCCCACAGGTGTTCACCCACACCCCAACTTCCCCACAGGTGTTCACCCACACCCCCACTTCCCTATAGGTGTTCACCCACACTCCCACTTCCCTACAGGTGTTCACGCACATCCCCACTTCCTCACTGGTGTTCACCCACACCTCCACTTGCCAAAGGTATTCACCCACACCCCCACTTCCCAAAGGTATTCACCCACACCCCTACTTCCACACAGATGTTCACTTACACCCCCACTTCCCAAAGGTGTTCACCCACACGCCTACTTCCACACAGGTGTTCACCCACACCTCCACTTCCCAAAGGTGTTCACCCACACCCCTACTTCCCTATAGTTGTTCACCCACATCCCCACTTCCCCACAGGTGTTCACCCACACTCCCACTTCCCCACAGGTGTTCACCCACACCCCCACTTCCCCACAGGTGTTCACCCACACCCCCACTTCCCTATAGGTGTTCACCCACACCCCCACTTCCTCACTGGTGTTCACCCACACCCCCACTTCCCCACAGGTGTTCACCCACACCCCTACTTCCACACAGGTGTTCACCCACACCCCTACTTCCCTATAGGTGTTCACCCACACCCCCACTTCCCCACAGATGTTCACCCACAGCCCCACTTCGCTATAAGTGTTCACCCACACCCCCACTTCCCCACAGGTGTTCACCCACTTCCCCACAGGTGTTCACCCACACCCCCACTTCCCCACAGGTGTTCACCCACACCCCCACTTCCCCACTGGTGTTCACCCACACCCCCACTTCCTCACTGGTGTTCACCCACACCCCCACTTCCCCACAGGTGTTCACCCACACCCCCACTTCCCCACTGGTGTTCACCCACACCCCCACTTCCACACTGGTGTTCACCCACACCCCCACTTCCTCACTGGTGTTCACCCACACCCCCACTTCCCTATAGGTGTTCACCCACACCCCCACTTCCCAAAGGTGTTCACCCACATTCCCACTTCCTCACTGGTGTTCACCCACACCTCCACTTCCCAAAGGTGTTCACCCACACCCCCACTTCCCAAAGGTGTTCACCCACACCCCCACTTCCCCACAGGTGTTCACCCACACCCCCACTTCCCTATAGGTGTTCACCCACACCCCCACTTCCTCACTGGTGTTCACCCACACCCCCACTTCCCTATAGATGTTCACCCACACCCCCACTTCCCAAAGGTGTTCACCCACATTCCCACTTCCTCACTGGTGTTCACCCACACCTCCACTTCCCAAAGGTGTTCACCCACACCCCCACTTCCCAAAGGTATTCACCCACACCCCTACTTCCACACAGATGTTCACCCACACCCCCACTTCCCAAATGTGTTCAACCACATCCCCACTTCCCAAAGGTGTTCACCCGCACCCCTACTTCCCTATAGGTGTTCACCCACACCCCCACTTCCCAAAGGTATTCACCCACACCCCTACTTCCACACAGGTGTTCACCCACACCCCCACTTCCCTATAGGTGTTCACCCACACCCCCACTTCCCAAAGGTGTTCACCCGCACCCCTACTTCCCTATAGGTGTTCACCCACACCCCCACTTCCCTATAGGTGTTCACCCACACCCCTACTTCCACACAGGTGTTCACCCACACCCCCACTTCCCTATAGGTGTTCACCCACACCCCCACTTCCTCACTGGTGTTCACCCACACCCCCACTTCCACACTGGTGTTCACCCAAACCCACAATTTCCCACTGGTGTTCACCCACACCCCCACTTCCCTACAGGTGTTCACCCACACCCCCACTTCCCTATAGGTGTTCACCGACACCCCCACTTCCTCACTGGTGTTCACCCACACCCCCACTTCCCTATAGGTGTTCACCCACACCCCCACTTCCTCACTGGTGCTCACCCACACCCCCACTTCCCTATAGGTGTTCACCCACACCCCCACTTCCCTACAGGTGTTCATCCACACCCTCACTTCCCTACAGGTGTTCACCCACACCCTCACTTCCCGACAGGTGTTCACCCACACCCTCACTTCCCTACAGGTGTTCACCCACACCCCCACTTCCCTACAGGTGTTCACCCACACCTCCACTTCCCGATAGGGGTGTTCACCCACACCCCCACTTCCCCACAGGTGTTCACCCACTTCCCTATAGGTGTTCACCCACACTCCCACTTCCCTATATGTGTTCACCCACAGTCCCACTTCCCTATAGGTGTTCACCCACACTGCAACTTCCCTATAGGTGTTCACCTACACTCCCACTTCCCTATAAGTGTTCACGCACATCCCCACTTCCTCACTGGTGTTCACCCACACCTCCACTTCCAAAAGGTGTTCACCCACACCCCCACTTCCCAAAGGTGTTCACCCACATTCCCACTTCCTCACTGGTGTTCACCCACACCTCCACTTCCCAAAGGTGTTCACCCACATCCCCACTTCCCAAAGGTGTTCACCCACACCCCTACTTCCCTATAGGTGTTCACCCACACTCCCACTTCCCCACAGGTGTTCACCCACACCCCCACTTCCCAAAGGTATTCACCCACACCCCTACTTCCACACAGATGTTCACCCACACCCCCACTTCCCAAAGGTGTTCACCCAGATCCCCACTTCCCAAAGGTGTTCACCCGCACCCCTACTTCCCTATAGGTGTTCACCCACACCCCCACTTCCCTATAGGTGTTCACCCACACCCCTACTTCCCTATAGGTGTTCACCCACACCCCCACTTCCCTATAGGTGTTCACCCACACCCCTACTTCCTCACTGGTGTTCACCCACACCCCCACTTCCTCACTGGTGTTCACCCACAACACCACTTCCTCACTGGTGTTCACCCACACCCCCACTTCCCTATAGGTGTTCACCCACACCCCCACTTCCACACTGGTGTTCACCCACACCCCCACTTCCCCACAGGTGTTCACCCACACCCCCACTTCCCCACAGGTGTTCACGCACACCCCCACTTCCACACTGGTGTTCACCCACACCCCCACTTCCCAGGGTGTTCACCCACACCCCTACTTCCACACAGGTGTTCACCCACTCCTCCACTTCCCAAAGGTGTTCACCCACATCCCCACATCCCAAAGGTGTTCACCCACACCCCTACTTCCATGTAGGTGTTCACCCACATCCCCACTTCCCCACAGGTGTTCACCCACACTCCCACTTCCCCACTGGTGTTCACCCACACCCCCACTTCCCCACAGGTGTTCACCCACACCCCCACTTCCCTATAGGTGTTCACCCACACCCCCACTTCCACACTGGTGTTCACCCACACCCCCACTTCCCCACAGGTGTTCACCCACACCCCCACTTCCCCACAGGTGTTCACCCACTCTCCCACTTCCCTATAGGTGTTCACCCACACCCCCACTTCCTCACTGGTGTTCACCCACACTCCCACTTCCCTATAGGTGTTCACCCACACTCCCACTTCCCCATAGGTGTTCACTCACATCCCCACTTCCTCACTGGTATTCAACCACACCTCCACTTCCCAAAAGTGTTCACCCACACCCCCACTTCCCAAATGTGTTCACCCACATTCCCACTTCCTCACTGGTGTTCACCCACACCTCCACTTCCCAAAGGTGTTCACCCACACCCACACTTCCCTATAGGTGTTCACCCACACCCCTACTTCCACACTGGTGTTCACCCACACCCCCACTTCCCTATAGGTGTTCACCCACACCCCCACTTCCCCACAGGTGTTCACCCACACCCCCACTTCCCTATAGGTGTTCACCCACACCCCCACTTCCTCACTGGTGTTCACCCACACCCCCACTTCCCTACAGGTGTTCACCCACACCCCCACTTCACTACAGGTGTTCATCCACACCCCCACTTCCCTACAGGTATTCACCCACACCCCCACTTCCCTACAGGTGTTCAACCACACCCCCACTTCCCCACAGGTGTTCACCCACACCCCCACTTCCCCACAGGTGTTCACCCACACCCCCACTTCCCTATAGGTGTTCACCCACACCCCCACTTGCCCACAGGTGTTCACCCACTTCCCCACAGGTGTTCACCCACACCCCCACTTCCCCACAGGTGTTCACCCACACCCCCACTTCCCCACAGGTGTTCACCCACACCCCTACTTCCCCACAGTTGTTCACCCACACCCCCACTTCCCCACAGGTGTTCACCCACACCCCCACTTCCCCACAGGTGTTCACCCACACCCCTACTTCCCTATAGGTGTCCACCCACACCCCCACTTCCACACTGGTGTTCACCCACACCCCCACTTCGACACTGGTGTTCACCCACACCCCCACTTCCCCACAGGTGTTCACCCACACCCCCACTTCCCCACAGGTGTTCACCCACTCTCCCACTTCCCTATAGGTGTTCACCCACATCCCCACTTCCTCACTGGTGTTCACCCACACCCCCACTTCCCTATAGGTGTTCACCCACAATCCCACTTCCCTATAGGTGTTCACCCACACTCCCACTTCCCTATAGGTGTTCACTCACATCCCCACTTCCTCACTGGTATTCAACCACACCTCCACTTCCCAAAAGTGTTCACCCACACCCCCACTTCCCAAAGGTGTTCACCCACATTCCCACTTCCTCACTGGTGTTCACCCACACCTCCACTTCCCAAAGGTGTTCAACCACACCCCCACTTCCCAAAGGTATTCACCCACACCCCTACTTCCACACAGATGTTCACCCACACCCCCACTTCCCAGGGTGTTCACCCACACCCCTACTTCCACACAGGTGTTCACCCACTCCTCCACTTCCCAAAGGTGTTCACCCACATCCCCACATCCCAAAGGTGTTCACCCACACCCCTACTTCCATGTAGGTGTTCACCCACATCCCCACTTCCCCACAGGTGTTCACCCACACTCCCACTTCCCCACTGGTGTTCACCCACACCCCCACTTCCCCACAGGTGTTCACCCACACCCCCACTTCCCTATAGGTGTTCACCCACACCCCCACTTCCTCACTGGTGTTCACCCACACCCCCACATCCTCACTGGTGTTCACCCACACCCCCACTTCCCTATAGGTGTTGACCCACACCCCTACTCCACACTGGTGTTCACCCACACCCCCACTTCCCTACAGGTGTTCACCCACACCCCCGCTTCCCCACAGGTGTTCACCCACACCCCCACTTCCCTATAGGTGTTCACCCACACCCCCACTTCCTCACTGGTGTTCACCCACACCCCCACTTCCCTACAGGTGTTCACCCACACCCCCACTTCCCTACAGGTGTTCACCCACACCCCCACTTCCCTACAGGTGTTCACCTACACCCCCACTTCCCTACAGGTGTTCACCCACACCCCCACTTTCCCACAGGTGTTCACCCACTTCCCCACAGGTGTTCATCCACACCCCCACTTCCCTATAGGTGTTCACCCACACCCCCACTTCCCCACAGGTGTTCACCCACTTCCCCACAGGTGTTCACCCACACCCCCACTTCCCCACAGGTGTTCAACCACACCCCCACTTCCCCACAGGTGTTCACCCACACCCCTACTTCCCCACAGTTGTTCACCCACACCCCCACTTCCCAACAGGTGTTCACCCACACCCCCACTTCCCCACAGGTGTTCACCCACACCCCCACTTCCCCACAGGTGTGCACCCACACCCCCACTTCCCTATAGGTGTTCACCCACACCCCCACTTCCACACTGGTGTTCACCCACACCCCCACTTCGACACTGGTGTTCACCCACACCCCCACTTCCTCACTGGTGTTCACCCACACCCCCACTTCCCTATAGGGGTGTTCACCCACTTCCCTATAGGGGTGTTCACCCACACCCCCACTTCCCCACAGGTGTTCACCCACTTCCCCACAGGTGTTCACCCACACCCCCACTTCCCTATAGGTGTTCACCCACGCTCCCACTTCCCTATAGGTGTTCACCCACACTCCCACTTCCCTATAGGTGTTCACCCACACTCCCACTTCCCTATAGGTGTTCACGCACATCCCCACTTCCTCACTGGTGTTCACCCACACCTCCACTTCCCAAAGGTGTTCACCCACACCCCCACTTCCCAAAGGTGTTCACCCACATTCCCACTTCCTCACTGGTGTTCACCCACACCTCCACTTCCCAAAGGTGTTCACCCACACCCCCACTTCCCAAAGGTATTCACCCACACCCCTACTTCCACACAGATGTTCAACCACACCCCTACTTCCACACAGGTGTTCACCCACACCTCCACTTCCCAAAGGTGTTCACCCACATCCCCACTTCCCAAAGGTGTTCACCCACACCCCTACTTCCCTATAGGTGTTCACCCACATCCCCACTTCCCTATAGGTATTCACCCACACTCCCACTTCCCTATAGGTGTTCACCCACACTCCCACTTCCCCACAGGTGTTCAGCCACACCCCCACTTCCCCATAGGTGTTCACCCACACCCCCACTTCCTCACTTGTGTTCACCCACACCTCCACTTCCCAAAGGTGTTCACCCACACCCTCACTTCCCAAAGGTGTTCACCCACACCCCTACTTCCACACAGGTGTTCACCCACACCCCCACTTCCTCACTGGTGTTCACCCACACCCCCACTTCCCCACAGGTGTTCACTCACAACCCCTACTTCCACACAGGTGTTCACCCACACCCCCACTTCCCCACAGGTGTTCACCCACACCCCCACTTCCCCACAGGTGTTCACCCACCCCCCCACTTCCACACTGGTGTTCACCCACACCCCGACTTCCTCACTGGTGTTCACCCACACCCCCACTTCCCCACAGGTGTTCACCCACCCCCCCACTTCCTCACTGGTGTTCACCCACACCCCCACTTCCCTATAGGTGTTCACCCACACCCCCACTTCCCAAAGGTGTTCACCCACATTCCCACTTCCTCACTGGTGTTCACCCACACCTCCACTTCCCAAAGTTGTTCACCCACACACCCACTTCCCAAAGGTATTCACCCACACCCCTACTTCCACACAGATGTTCACCCACACCCCCACTTCCCAAAGGTGTTCACCCAGATCCCCACTTCCCAAAGGTGTTCACCCGCACCCCTACTTCCCTATAGGTGTTCACCCACACCCCCACTTCCCTATAGGTGTTCACACACACCCCCACTTCCCCACAGGTGTTCACCCACACTCCCACTTCCCTATAGGTGTTCACCCACACCCCTACTTCGTCACTGGTGTTCACCCACACCCCCACTTCCTCACTGGTGTTCACCCACAACCCCACTTCCCCACAGGTGTTCACCCACACCCCCACTTCCCCACAGGTGTTCACGCACACCCCCACTTCCACACTGGTGTTCACCCACACCCCCACTTCCCTATAGATGTTCACCCACACCCCCACTTCCTCACAGGTGTTCACCCACACCCCCACTTCCCCACAGGTGTTCACCCACACCCCCACTTCCTCACAGGTGTTCACCCACACCCCCACTTCCCCACAGGTGTTCACCCACACCCCCACTTCCCTACAGGTGTTCACCCACACCCCCACTTCCCAAAGGTGTTCACCCACATTCCCACTTCCTCACTGGTGTTCATCCACACCTCCACTTCCCAAAGGTGTTCACCCACACCCCCACTTCCCAAAGGTATTCACCCACACCCCTACTTCCACACAGATGTTCACCCACACCCCCACTTCCTAAAGGTGTTCACCCACACCCCTACTTCCACACAGGTGTTCACCCACACCTCCACTTCCCAAAGGTGTTCACCCACATCCCCACTTCCCAAAGGTGTTCACCCGCACCCCTACTTCCCTATAGGTGTTCACCCACACCCCCACTTCCCTATAGGTGTTCACCCACATCCCCACTTCCCTATAGGTGTTCACCCACTTCCCCACAGGTGTTCACCCACACCCCCACTTCCCCACAGGTGTTCACCCACACCCCCACTTCCCCACAGGTGTTCACCCACACCCCCACTTCCCCACAGGTGTTCACCCACACCCCCACTTCCCCACAGGTGTTCACCCACACCCCCACTTCCACACTGGTGTTCACCCACACCCCTTCTTCCTCACTGGTGTTCATCCACACCTCCACTTCCCAAAGGTGTTCACCCACACCCCCACTTCCCAAAGGTATTCACCCACACCCCTACTTCCACACAGATGTTCACCCACACCCCCACTTCCTAAAGGTGTTCACCCACACCCCTACTTCCACACAGGTGTTCACCCACACCTCCACTTCCCAAAGGTGTTCACCCACATCCCCACTTCCCAAAGGTGTTCACCCGCACCCCTACTTCCCTATAGGTGTTCACCCACACCCCCACTTCCCTATAGGTGTTCACACACACCCCTGCTTCCACACAGGTGTTCACCCACACCCCCACTTCCCTATAGGTGTTCACCCACACCCCCACTTCCTCACTGGTGTTCACCCACACCCCTACTTCCCCACAGGTGTTCACCCACACCCCAACTTCCTCACAGGTGTTCACCCACACCCCTACTTCCCCACAGGTGTTCACCCACACCCCCACTTCCCTATAGGTGTTCACCCACACCCCCACTTCCCTATAGGTGTTCACCCACTTCCCCACAGGTGTTCACCCATACCCCTACTTCCCCACAGGTGTTCACCCACACCCCCACTTCCCCACAGGTGTTCACCCACACCCCCACTTCCCCACAGGTGTTCACCCACACCCCCACTTCCCCACAGGTGTTCACCCACACCCCCACTTCCACACTGGTGTTCACCCACACCCCCACTTCCTCACTGGTGTTCACCCACACCCCCACTTCCCTATAGGTGTTCACGCACACCCCCACTTCCCAAAGGTGTTCACCCACATTCCCACTTCCTCACTGGTGTTCATCCACACCTCCACTTCCCAAAGGTGTTCACCCACACCCCCACTTCCCAAAGGTATTCACCCACACCCCTACTTCCACACAGATGTTCACCCACACCCCCACTTCCCCACAGGTGTTCACCCACACCCCTACTTCCACACAGGTGTTCACCCACACCTCCACTTCCCAAAGGTGTTCACCCACATCCCCACTTCCCAAAGGTTTTTACCCGCACCCCTACTTCTCTATAGGTGTTCACCCACACCCCCACTTCCCTATAGGTGTTCACACACACCCCTGCTTCCACACAGGTGTTCACCCACACCCCCACTTCCCTATAGGTGTTCACCCACACCCCCACTTCCTCACTGGTGTTCACCCACACCCCTACTTCCCCACAGGTGTTCACCCACACCCCTACTTCCTCACAGGTATTCACCCACACCCCTACTTCCCCACAGGTGTTCACCCACACCCCCACTTCCCTATAGGTGTTCACCCACACCCCCACGTCCCTATAGGTGTTCACCCACATCCCCACAGGTGTTCACCCACACCCCTACTTCCCCACAGGTGTTCACCCACACCCCCACTTCCCCACAGGTGTTCACCCACATCCCCACTTCCCTATGGGTGTCACCCACATCCCTACTTCCTCACTGGTGTTCACCCACACCCCCACTTCCTCACTGGTGTTCACCCACACCCCCACTTCCCTATAGGTGTTCACCCACACCCCCACTTCCCCCCAGGTGTTCACCCACATCCCTAATTCCACACTGGTGTTCACCCACACCCCTACTTCCACACTGGTGTTCACCCACACCCCCACTTCCCTACAGGTGTTCACCCACACCCCCACTTCCCTATAGGGGTGTTCACCCACACCCCCACTTCCCCACAGGTGTTCACCCATACCCCTACTTCCCCACAGGTGTTCACCCACACCCCCACTTCCCTATAGGTGTTCACCCACACCCCCACTTCCCTATAGGTGTTCACCCAATTCCCCACAGGTGTTCACCCATACCCCTACTTCCCCACAGGTGTTCACCCACACCCCCACTTCCCCACAGGTGTTCACCCACACCCCCACTTCCCCACAGGTGTTCACCCACACCCCCACTTCCCCACAGGTGTTCACCCACACCCCCACTTCCCCACAGGTGTTCACCCACACCCCCACTTCCACACTGGTGTTCACCCACACCCCCACTTCCTCACTGGTGTTCACCCACACCCCCACTTCCGTATAGGTGTTCACCCACACCCCCACTTCCCAAAGGTGTTCACCCACATTCCCACTTCCTCACTGGTGTTCATCCACACCTCCACTTCCCAAAGGTGTTCACCCACACCCCCACTTCCCAAAGGTATTCACCCACACCCCTACTTCCACACAGATGTTCACCCACACCTCCACTTCCCAAAGGTGTTCACCCACATCCCCACTTCCCAAAGGTGTTCACCCGCACCCCTACTTCTCTATAGGTGTTCACCCACACCCCCACTTCCCTAGAGGTGTTCACACACACCCCTGCTTCCACACAGGTGTTCACCCACACCCCCACTTCCCTATAGGTGTTCACCCACACCCCCACTTCCTCACTGGTGTTCACCCACACCCCTACTTCCACACAGGTGTTCACCCACACCCCCACTTCCTAAAGGTGTTCACCCACACCCCTACTTCCACACAGGTGTTCACCCACACCTCCACTTCCCAAAGGTGTTCACCCACATCCCCACTTCCCAAAGGTGTTCACCCGCACCCCTACTTCTCGATAGGTGTTCACCCACACCCCCACTTCCCTATAGGTGTTCACCCACACCCCTACTTCCCCACAGGTGTTCACCCACACCCCCACTTCCCTATAGGTGTTCACCCACACCCCCACTTCCCTATAGGTGTTCACCCACATCCCCACAGGTGTTCACCCACACCCCTTCTTCCCCACAGGTGTTCATCCACACCCCCACTTCCCCACAGGTGTTCACCCACATCCCCACTTCCCTATAGGTGTCACCCACATCCCTACTTCCTCACTGGTGTTCACCCACACCCCCACTTCCTCACTGGTGTTCACCCACACCCCCACTTCCCTATAGGTGTTCACCCACACCCCCACTTCCCCCCAGGTGTTCACCCACATCCCTAATTCCACACTGGTGTTCACCCACTCCCCCACTTCCACACTGGTGTTCACCCACACCCACACTTCCCCACAGGTGTTCACCCACACCCTCACTTCCACAGTGGTGTTCACCCACACCCCTACTTCCACACTGGTGTTCACCCACACCCCCACTTCCCTACAGGTGTTCACCCACACCCCCACTTCCCTATAGGGGTGTTCACCCACACCCCCACTTCCCCACAGGTGTTCACCCACACCCCCACTTCCCCACAGGTGTTCCCCCACTTCCCCACACGTGTTCACCCACACCCCCACTTCCCTATAGGTGTTCACCCACACTCCCACTTCCCTATAGGTGTTCACGCACATCCCCACTTCCTCACTGGTGTTCACCCACACCTCCACTTCCCAAAGGTGTTCACCCACACCCCCACTTCCCAAAGGTGTTCACCCACATTCCCACTTCCTCACTTGTGTTCACCCACACCTCCACTTCCCAAAGATGTTCACCCACACCCCCACTTCCCAAAGGTATTCACCCACACCCCTACTTCCACACAGCTGTTCACCCACACCCCCACTTCCCAAAGGTGTTCACCCACACCTCCACTTCCCAAAGGTGTTCACCCACATCCCCACTTCCCAATGGTGTTCACCCACACCCCCACTTCCCTACAGGTGTTCACCCACACCCCCACTTCCCTATAGGGGTGTTCACCCACACCCCCACTTCCCCACAGGTGTTCACCCACACCCCCACTTCCCCACAGGTGTTCCCCCACTTCCCCACACGTGTTCACCCACACCCCCACTTCCCTATAGGTGTTCACCCACACTCCCACTTCCCTATAGGTGTTCACGCACACCCCCACTTCCTCACTGGTGTTCACCCATACCTCCACTTCCCAAAGGTGTTCACCCACACCCTCACTTCCCAAAGGTGTTCACCCACACCCCTACTTCCACACAGGTGTTCACCCACACCCCACTTCCCTATACGTGTTCACCCACACCCCCACTTCCTCACAGGTGTTCACCTACACCCCCATTTCCCCACAGGTGTTCACCCACACCCCCACTTCCCTATAAGTGTTCACCCACACCCCCACTTCCCCACAGGTGTTCACTCACTTCCCCACAGGTGTTCACCCACACCCCCACTTCCCCACAGGTGTTCACCCACACCCCAACTTCCCCACAGGTGTTCACCCACACCCCCACTTCCCCACAGGTGTTCACCCACACCCCCACTTCCCCACAGGTGTCCACCCACACCCCCACTTCCACACTGGTGTTCACCCACACCCCCACTTCCTCACTGGTGTTCACCCACACCCCCACTTCCCTATCGGTGTTCACCCACACCCCCACTTCCACACTGGTGTTCACCCACACCCCCACTTCCCCACAGGTGTTCACCCACACCCCCACTTCCCCACAGGTGTTCACCCACACCCCCACTTCCCCACAGATGTTCACCCACACCCCCACTTCCACACTGGTGTTCACCCACACCCCCACTTCCTCACTGGTGTTCACCCACACCCCCACTTCCCTATAGGTGTTCACCCACACCCCCACTTCCCAAAGTTGTTCACCCACATTCCCACTTCCTCACTGGTGTTCATCCACACCTCCACTTCCCAAAGGTGTTCACCCACACCCCCACTTCCCAAAGGTATTCACCCACACCCCTACTTCCACACAGATGTTCACCCAAACCCCCACTTCCTAAAGGTGTTCACCCACACCCCTACTTCCACACAGGTGTTGACCCACACCTCCACTTCCCAAAGGTGTTCACCCACATCCCCACTTCCCAAAGGTGTTCACCCGCACCCCTACTTCCCTATAGGTGTTCACCCACACCCCCACTTCCCTATAGGTGTTCACCCACACCCCTGCTTCCACACAGGTGTTCACCCACACCCCCACTTCCCTATAGGTGTTCACCCACACCCCCACTTCCTCACTGGTCTTCACCCACACCCCTACTTCCCCACAGGTGTTCACCCACACCCCTACTTCCTCACAGGTGTTCACCCACACCCCTACTTCCCCACAGGTGTTCACCCACACCCCCACTTCCCTATAGGTGTTCACCCACACCCCCACTTCCCTATAGGTGTTCACCCACTTCCCCACAGGTGTTCACCCACACCCCTACTTCCCCACAGATGTTCACCCACACCCCCACTTTCCCACAGGTGTTCAGCCACACCCCCACTTCCTCACAGGTGTTCACCCACACCCCCATTTCCCCACAGGTGTTCACCCACACCCCCACTTCCCTATAAGTGTTCACCCACACCCCCACTTCCCCACAGGTGTTCACCCACTTCCCCACAGGTGTTCACCCACACCCCCACTTCCCCACAGGTGTTCACCCACACCCCAACTTCCCCACAGGTGTTCACCCACACCCCCACTTCCCCACAGGTGTTCACCCACACCCCCACTTCCCCACAGGTGTCCACCCACACCCCCACTTCCACACTGGTGTTCACCCACACCCCCACTTCCTCACTGGTGTTCACCCACACCCCCACTTCCCTATAGGTGTTCACCCACACCCCCACTTCCCAAAGGTGTTCACCCACATTCCCACTTCCTCACTGGTGTTCATCCACACCTCCACTTCCCAAAGGTGTTCACCCACACCCCCACTTCCCAAAGGTATTCACCCACACCCCTACTTCCACACAGATGTTCACCCAAACCCCCACTTCCTAAAGGTGTTCACCCACACCCCTACTTCCACACAGGTGTTGACCCACACCTCCACTTCCCAAAGGTGTTCACCCACATCCCCACTTCCCAAAGGTGTTCACCCGCACCCCTACTTCCCTATAGGTGTTCACCCACACCCCCACTTCCCTATAGGTGTTCATCCACAGCCCTGCTTCCACACAGGTGTTCACCCACACCCCCACTTCCCTATAGGTGTTCACCCACACCCCCACTTCCTCACTGGTCTTCACCCACACCCCTACTTCCCCACAGGTGTTCACCCACACCCCTACTTCCTCACAGGTGTTCACCCACACCCCGACTTCCCCACAGGTGTTCACCCACACCCCCACTTCCCTATAGGTGTTCACCCACACCCCCACTTCCCTATAGGTGTTCACCCACTTCCCCACAGGTGTTCACCCACACCCCTACTTCCCCACAGGTGTTCACCCACACCCCCACTTCCCCACAGGTGTTCACCCACACCCCCACTTCCCCACAGGTGTTCACCCACACCCCCACTTCCCCACAGGTGTTCACCCACACCCTCACTTCCCCACAGGTGTTCACCCACACCCCCACTTCCCTATAGGTGTTCACCCACATTCCCACTTCCTCATTGGTGTTCATCCACACCTCCACTTCACAAAGGTGTTCACCCACACCCCCACTTCCCAAAGGTATTCACCCACACCCCTACTTCCACACAGATGTTCACCCACACCCCCACTTCCTAAAGATGTTCACCCACACCCGTACTTCCACACAGGTGTTCACCCACACCTCCACTTCCCAAAGGTGTTCACCCACATCCCCACTTCCCAAAGGTGTTCACCCGCACCCCTACTTCCCTATAGGTGTTCACCCACACCCCCACTTCCCTATAGGTGTTCACACACACCCCTGCTTCCACACAGGTGTTCACCCACACCCCCACTTCCCTATAGGTGTTCACCCACACCCCCACTTCCTCACTGGTGTTCACCCACACCCCTACTTCCCCACAGGTGTTCACCCACACCCCTACTTCCTCACAGGTGTTCACCCACACCCCTACTTCCCCATAGGTGTTCACCCACACCCCCACTTCCCTATAGGTGTTCACCCACACCCCCACTTCCCTATAGGTGTTCACCCAGTTCCCCACAGGTGTTCACCCACACCCCTACTTCCCCACAGGTGTTCACCCACACCCCCACTTCCCCACAGGTGTTCACCCACATCCCCACTTCCCTATAGGTGTTCACCCACATCCCTACTTCCTCACTGGTGTTCACCCACACCCCCACTTCCTCACTGGTGTTCACCCACACCCCCACTTCCCTATAGGTGTTCACCCACACCCCCACTTCCCCACAGGTGTTCACCCACACCCCTAATTCCACACTGGTGTTCACCCACACCCCCACTTCCACACTGGTGTTCACCCACACCCCCACTTCCACACTGGTGTTCACCCACACCCCTACTTCCACACTGGTGTTCACCCACACCCCTACTTCCACACTGGTGTTCACCCACACCCCCACTTCCCTACAGGTGTTCACCCACACCCCCACTTCCTCACAGGTGTTCACCCACACCCCCACTTCCCTACAGGTGTTCACCCACACCCCCACTTCCCTACAGGTATTCACCCACACCCCCACTTCCCAAAGGTGTTCACCCACATTCCCACTTCCTCACTGGTGTTCATCCACACCTCCACTTCCCAAAGGTGTTCACCCACACCCCCACTTCCTCACTGGTGTTCACCCACACCCCCACTTCCCTATAGGTGTTCACCCACACCCCCACTTCCCCACAGGTGTTCAACCACATCCCCACTTCCCTATAGGTGTTCACCCACTTCCCCACAGGTGTTCACCCACACCCCTACTTCCCCACAGGTGTTCACCCACACCCCCACTTCCCCACAGGTGTTCACCCACACCCCCACTTCCCCACAGGTGTTCACCCACACCCCCACTTCCCCACAGGTGTTCACCCACACCCCCACTTCCCCACAGGTGTTCACCCACACCCCCACTTCCACACTGGTGTTCACCCACACCCCCACTTCCTCACTGGTGTTCACCCACACCCCCACTTCCCTATAGGTGTTCACCCACACCCCCACTTCCCAAAGTTGTTCACCCACATTCCCACTTCCTCACTGGTGTTCATCCACACCTCCACTTCCCAAAGGTGTTCACCCACACCCCCACTTCCCAAAGGTATTCACCCACACCCCTACTTCCACACAGATGTTCACCCACACCCCCACTTCCTAAAGGTGTTCACCCACACCCCTACTTCCACACAGGTGTTCACCCACACCTCCACTTCCCAAAGGTGTTCACCCACATCCCCACTTCCCAAAGGTGTTCACCCGCACCCCTACTTCCCTATAGGTGTTCACCCACACCCCCACTTCCCTATAGGTGTTCACCCACACCCCTGCTTCCACACAGGTGTTCACCCACACCCCCACTTCCCTATAGGTGTTCACCCACACCCCCACTTCCTCACTATTGTTCACCCACACCCCTACTTCCCCACAGGTGTTCACCCACACCCCCACTTCTCCACAGGTGTTCACCCACACCCCCACTTCCCCACAGGTGTTCACCCACACCCCCACTTCCCCACAGGTGTTCACCCACACCCCCACTTCCCCACAGGTGTTCACCCACACCCCCACTTCCACACTGGTGTTCACCCACACCCCCACTTCCTCACTGGTGTTCACCCACACCCCCACTTCCCTATAGGTGTTCACCCACACCCCCACTTCCCAAAGTTGTTCACCCACATTCCCACTTCCTCACTGGTGTTCATCCACACCTCCACTTCCCAAAGGTGTTCACCCACACCCCCACTTCCCAAAGGTATTCACCCACACCCCTACTTCCACACAGATGTTCACCCACACCCCCACTTCCTAAAGGTGTTCACCCACACCCCTACTTCCACACAGGTGTTCACCCACACCTCCACTTCCCAAAGGTGTTCACCCACATCCCCACTTCCCAAAGGTGTTCACCCGCACCCCTACTTCCCTATAGGTGTTCACCCACACCCCCACTTCCCTATAGGTGTTCACCCACAGCCCTGCTTCCACACAGGTGTTCACCCACACCCCCACTTCCCTATAGGTGTTCACCCACACCCCCACTTCCTCACTGGTGTTCACCCACACCCCTACTTCCCCACAGGTGTTCACCCACACCCCAACTTCCTCACAGGTGTTCACCCACACCCCTACTTCCCCACAGGTGTTCACCCACACCCCCACTTCCCTATAGGTGTTCACCCACTTCCCCACAGGTGTTCACCCATACCCCTACTTCCCCACAGGTGTTCACCCACACCCCCACTTCCCCACAGGTGTTCACCCACACCCCCACTTCCCCACAGGTGTTCACCCACACCCCCACTTCCTCACTGGTGTTCACCCACACCCCCACTTCCCTATAGGTGTTCACCCACACCCCCACTTCCCAAAGTTGTTCACCCACATTCCCACTTCCTCACTGGTGTTCATCCACACCTCCACTTCCCAAAGGTGTTCACCCACACCCCCACTTCCCAAAGGTATTCACCCACACCCCTACTTCCACACAGATGTTCACCCACACCCCCACTTCCCAAAGGTGTTCACCCACACCCCTACTTCCACACAGGTGTTCACCCACACCTCCACTTCCCAAAGGTGTTCACCCACATCCCCACTTCCCAAAGGTGTTCACCCGCACCCCTACTTCCCTATAGGTGTTCACCCACACCCCCACTTCCCTATAGGTGTTCACCCACACCCCTGCTTCCACACAGGTGTTCACCCACACCCCCACTTCCCTATAGGTGTTCACCCACACCCCCACTTCCTCACTATTGTTCACCCACACCCCTACTTCCCCACAGGTGTTCACCCACACCCCAACTTCCTCACAGGTGTTCACCCACACCCCTACTTCCCCACAGGTGTTCACCCACACCCCCACTTCCCTATAGGTGTTCACCCACACCCCCACTTCCCTATAGGTGTTCACCCACTTCCCCACAGGTGTTCACCCACACCCCCACTTCTCCACAGGTGTTCACCCACACGCCCACTTCCCCACAGGTGTTCACCCACACCCCCACTTCCCCACAGGTGTTCACCCACACCCCCACTTCCCCACAGGTGTTCACCCACACCCCCACTTCCACACTGGTGTTCACCCACACCCCCACTTCCTCACTGGTGTTCACCCACACCCCCACTTCCCTATAGGTGTTCACCCACACCCCCACTTCCCAAAGTTGTTCACCCACATTCCCACTTCCTCACTGGTGTTCATCCACACCTCCACTTCCCAAAGGTGTTCACCCACACCCCCACTTCCCAAAGGTATTCACCCACACCCCTACTTCCACACAGATGTTCACCCACACCCCCACTTCCCCACAGGTGTTCACCCACACCCCTACTTCCACACAGGTGTTCACCCACACCTCCACTTCCCAAAGGTGTTCACCCACATCCCCACTTCCCAAAGGTGTTCACCCGCACCGCTACTTCCCTATAGGTGTTCACCCACACCCCCACTTCCCTATAGGTGTTCACCCACAGCCCTGCTTCCACACAGGTGTTCACCCACACCCCCACTTCCCTATAGGTGTTCACCCACACCCCCACTTCCTCACTGGTGTTCACCCACACCCCTACTTCCCCACAGGTGTTCACCCACACCCCAACTTCCTCACAGGTGTTCACCCACACCCCTACTTCCCCACAGGTGTTCACCCACACCCCCACTTCCCTATAGGTGTTCACCCACTTCCCCACAGGTGTTCACCCATACCCCTACTTCCCCACAGGTGTTCACCCACACCCCCACTTCCCCACAGGTGTTCACCCACACCCCCACTTCCCCACAGGTGTTCACCCACATTCCCACTTCCTCACTGGTGTTCATCCACACCTCCACTTCCCAAAGGTGTTCACCCACACCCCCACTTCCCAAAGGTATTCACCCACACCCCTACTTCCACACAGATGTTCACCCACACCCCCACTTCCTAAAGGTGTTCACCCACACCCCTACTTCCACACAGGTGTTCACCCAAGCCTCCACTTCCCAAAGGTGTTCACCCACATCCCCACTTCCCAAAGGTGTTCACCCGCACCCCTACTTCTCTATAGGTGTTCACCCACACCCCCACTTCCCTATAGGTGTTCACACACACCCCTGCTTCCACTCAGGTGTTCACCCACACCCCCACTTCCCTATAGGTGTTCACCCACACCCCCACTTCCTCACTGGTGTTCACCCACACCCCTACTTCCCCACAGGTGTTCACCCACATCCCTACTTCCTCACAGGTATTCACCCACACCCCTACTTCCCCACAGGTGTTCACCCACACCCCCACTTCCCTATAGGTGTTCACCCACACCCCCACTTCCCTATAGGTGTTCACCCACATCCCCACAGGTGTTCACCCACACCCCTACTTCCCCACAGGTGTTCACCCACACCCCCACTTCCCCACAGGTGTTCACCCACATCCCCACTTCCCTATAGGTATCGCCCACATCCCTACTTCCTCACTGGTGTTCACCCACACCCCCACTTCCTCACTGGTGTTCACCCACACCCCCACTTCCCTATAGGTGTTCACCCACACCCCCGCTTCCCCACAGGTGTTCACCCACACCCCTAATTCCACACTGGTGTTCACCCACACCCCCACTTCCACACTGGTGTTCACCCACACCCCCACTTCCCTATAGGTGTTCACCCACACCCCCACTTCCACACTGGTGTTCACCCACACCCACACTTCCCCACAGGTGTTCACCCACACCCCCACTTCCACAGTGGTGTTCACCCACACCCCTACTTCCACACTGGTGTTCACCCACACCCCCACTTCCCTACAGGTGTTCACCCACACCCCCACTTCCCTATAGGGGTGTTCACCCACACCCCCACTTCCCCACAGGTTTTCACCCACACCCCCACTTCCCCACAGGTGTTCCCCCACTTCCCCACACGTGTTCACCCACACCCCCACTTCCCTATAGGTGTTCACCCACACTCCCACTTCCCTATAGGTGTTCACGCACATCCCCACTTCCTCACTGGTGTTCACCCACACCCCTAATTCCACACTGGTGTTCACCCACACCCCCACTTCCCCACAGGTGTTCACCCACACCCCCACTTCCCTACAGGTGTTCACCCACACCCCCACTTCCTCACAGGTGTTCACCCACACCCCCACTTCCCTACAGGTGTTCACCCGCACCCCCACTTCCCTACAGGTGTTCACCCACACCCCCACTTCCCAAAGGTGTTCACCCACATTCCCACTTCCTCACTGGTGTTCATCCACACCTCCACTTCCCAAAGGTGTTCACCCACACCCCCACTTCCCAAAGGTATTCACCCACACCCCTACTTCCACACAGATGTTCACCCACACCCCCACTTCCTAAAGGTGTTCACCCACACCCCTACTTCCACACAGGTGTTCACCCACACCTCCACTTCCCAAAGGTGTTCACCCACATCCCCACTTCCCAAAGGTGTTCACCCGCACCCCTACTTCCCTATAGGTGTTCACCCACACCCCGACTTCCCTATAGGTGTTCACCCACACCCCCACTTCCCTATAGGTGTTCACCCACATCCCCACTTCCCTATAGGTGTTCACCCACTTCCCCACAGGTGTTCACCCACACCCCCACTTCCCCACAGGTGTTCACCCACACCCCCACTTCCACACTGGTGTTCATCCACACCTCCACTTCCCAAAGGTGTTCACCCACACCCCCACTTCCCAAAGGTATTCACCCACACCCCTACTTCCACACAGGTGTTCACCCACACCTCCACTTCCCAAAGGTGTTCACCCACATCCCCACTTCCCAAAGGTGTTCACCCGCACCCCTACTTCCCTATAGGTGTTCACCCACACCCCCACTTCCCTATAGGTGTTCACCCACAGCCCTGCTTCCACACAGGTGTTCATCCACACCCCCACTTCCCTATAGGTGTTCACCCACACCCCCACTTCCTCACTGGTGTTCACCCACACCCCTACTTCCCCACAGGTGTTCACCCACACCCCAACTTCCTTACAGGTGTTCACCCACACCCCTACTTCCCCACAGGTGTTCACCCACACCCCCACTTCCCTATAGGTGTTCACCCACACCCCCACTTCCCTATAGGTGTTCACCCACTTCCCCACAGATGCTCACCCATACCCCTACTTCCCCACAGGTGTTCACCCACACCCCCACTTCCCCACAGGTGTTCACCCACACCCCCACTTCCCCACAGGTGTTCACCCACACCCCCACTTCCCCACAGGTGTTCACCCACACCCCCACTTCCCCACAGGTGTTCACCCACACCCCCACTTCCACACTGGTGTTCACCCACACCCCCACTTCCTCACTGGTGTTCACCCACACCCCCACTTCCCTATAGGTGTTCACCCACACCCCCACTTCCCAAAGGTGTTCACCCACATTCCCACTTCCTCACTGGTGTTCATCCACACCTCCACTTCCCAAAGGTGTTCACCCACACCCCCACTTCCACACTGGTGTTCACACACACACCCCCACTTCCTCACTGGTGTTCACCCACACCCCCACTTCCCTATAGGTGTTCACCCACACCCCCACTTCCCAAAGGTGTTCATCCACACCTCCACTTCCCAAAGGTGTTCACCCACACCCCCACTTCCCTATAGGTGTTCACCCACACCCCCACTTCCCCACAGGTGTTCACCCACACCCCTAATTCCACACTGGTGTTCACCCACACCCCCACTTCCACACTGGTGTTCACCCACACCCACACTTCCCCACAGGTGTTCACCCACACCCCCACTTCCACACTGGTGTTCACCCACACCCACACTTCCCCACAGGTGTTCACCCACACCCCCACTTCCCTATAGGGGTGTTCACCCACACCCCCACTTCCCCACAGGTGTTCACCCACCCCCCCACTTCCCCACAGGTGTTCCCCCACTTCCCCACACGTGTTCACCCACACCCCCACTTCCCTATAGGTGTTCACCCACACTCCCACTTCCCTATAGGTGTTCACGCACATCCCCACTTCCTCACTGGTATTCACCCACACCTCCACTTCCCAAAGGTGTTCACCCACACCTCCACTTCCCAAAGGTGTTCACCCACACCCCCACTTCCACACTGGTGTTCACCCACACCCCTACTTCCACACTGGTGTTCACCCACACCCCTACTTCCACACTGGTGTTCATCCACACCCCCACTTCCCCACAGGTGTTCACCCACACCCCCACTTCCCTACAGGTGTTCACCCACACCCCCACTTCCTCACAGGTGTTCACCCACACCCCCACTTCCCAAAGGTGTTCACCCACATTCCCACTTCCTCACTGGTGTTCATCCACACCTCCACTTCCCAAAGGTGTTCACCCACACCCCCACTTCCCAAAGGTATTCACCCACACCCCTACTTCCACACAGATGTTCACCCACACCCCCACTTCCTAAAGGTGTTCACCCACACCCCTACTTCCACACAGGTGTTCACCCACACCTCCACTTCCCAAAGGTGTTCACCCACATCCCCACTTCCCAAAGGTGTTCACCCGCACCCCTACTTCCCTATAGGTGTTCACCCAAACCCCCACTTCCCTATAGGTGTTCACCCACATCCCCACTTCCCTATAGGTGTTCACCCACTTCCCCACAGGTGTTCACCCACACCCCTACTTCCCCACAGGTGTTCACCCACACCCTCACTTCCCCACAGGTGTTCACCCACACCCCCACTTCCCCACAGGTGTTCACCCACACCCCCATTTCCCCACAGGTGTTCACCCACACCCCCACTTCCCCACAGGTGTTCACCCACACCCCCACTTCCACACTGGTGTTCACCCACACCCCCACTTCCTCACTGGTGTTCACCCACACCCCCACTTCCCTATAGGTGTTCACCCACACCCCCACTTCCCAAAGTTGTTCACCCACATTCCCACTTCCTCACTGGTGTTCATCCACACCTCCACTTCCCAAAGGTATTCACCCACACCCCTACTTCCACACAGATGTTCACCCACACCCCCACTTCCACACAGGTGTTCACCCACACCCCTACTTCCACACAGGTGTTCACCCACACCTCCACTTCCCAAAGGTGTTCACCCACATCCCCACTTCCCAAAGATGTTCACCCGCACCCCTACTTCCCTATAGGTGTTCACCCACACCCCCACTTCCCTATAGGTGTTCACACACACCCCTGCTTCCACACAGGTGTTCACCCACACCCCCACTTCCCTATAGGTGTTCACCCACACCCCCACTTCCTCACTGGTGTTCACCCACACCCCTACTTCCCCACAGGTGTTCACCCACACCCCAACTTCCTCACAGGTGTTCACCCACACCCCTACTTCCCCACAGGTGTTCACCCACACCCCCACTTCCCTATAGGTGTTCACCCACTTCCCCACAGGTGTTCACCCACACCCCTACTTCCCCACAGGTGTTCACCCACACCCCCACTTCCCCACAGGTGTTCACCCATACCCCCACTTCCCCACAGGTGTTCACCCACACCCCCACTTCCCCACAGGTGTTCACCCACACCCCCACTTCCACACTGGTGTTCACCCACACCCCCACTTCCTCACTGGTGTTCACCCACACCCCCACTTCACCACAGGTGTTCACCCACACCCCCACTTCCCAAAGTTGTCCACCCACATTCCCACTTCCTCACTGGTGTTCATCCACACCGCCACTTCCCAAAGGTGTTCACCCACACCCCCACTTCCCAAAGGTATTCACCCACACCCCTACTTCCACACAGATGTTCACCCACACCCCCACTTCCTAAAGGTGTTCACCCACACCCCTACTTCCACACAGGTGTTCACCCACACCTCCACTTCCCAAAGGTGTTCACCCACATCCCCACTTCCCAAAGGTGTTCACCCGCACCCCTACTTCCCTATAGGTGTTCACCCACACCCCCACTTCCCTATAGGTGTTCACCCACAGCCCTGCTTCCACACAGGTGTTCACCCACACCCCCACTTCCCTATAGGTGTTCACCCACACCCCCACTTCCTCACTGGTGTTCACCCACACCCCTACTTCCCCACAGGTGTTCACCCACACCCCAACTTCCTCACAGGTGTTCACCCACACCCCTACTTCCCCACAGGTGTTCACCCACACCCCCACTTCCCTATAGGTGTTCACCCACACCCCCACTTCCCTATAGGTGTTCACCCACTTCCCCACAGGTGCTCACCCATACCCCTACTTTCCCACAGGTGTTCACCCACACCCCCACTTCCCCACAGGTGTTCACCCACAACCCCACTTCCCCACAGATGTTCACCCACACTCCCACTTCCCCACAGGTGTTCACCCACACCCCCACTTCCCCACAGGTGTTCACCCACACCCCCACTTCCACACTGGTGTTCACCCACACCCCCACTTCCTCACTGGTATTCACCCACACCCCCACTTCCCTATAGGTGTTCACCCACACCCCCACTTCCCAAAGGTGTTCACCCACATTCCCACTTCCTCACTGGTGTTCATCCACACCTCCACTTCCCAAAGGTGTTCACCCACACCCCCACTTCCCAAAGGTATTCACCCACACCCCTACTTCCACACAGATGTTCACCCACACCCCCACTTCCTAAAGGTGTTCACCCACACCCCTACTTCCACACAGGTGTTCACCCACACCTCCACTTCCCAAAGGTGTTCACCCACATCCCCACTTCCCAAAGGTGTTCACCCGCACCCCTACTTCCCTATAGGTGTTCACCCACACCCCCACTTCCCTATAGGTGTTCACACACACCCCTGCTTCCACACAGGTGTTCACCCACACCCCCACTTCCCTATAGGTGTTCACCCACACCCCCACTTCCTCACTGGTGTTCACCCACACCCCTACTTCCCCACAGGTGTTCACCCACACCCCTACTTCCTCACAGGTATTCACCCACACCCCTACTTCCCCACAGGTGTTCACCCACACCCCCACTTCCCTATAGGTGTTCACCCACACCCACACTTCCCTATAGGTGTTCACACACATCCCCACAGGTGTTCACCCACACCCCTACTTCCCCACAGGTGTTCACCCACACCCCCACTTCCCCACAGGTGTTCACCCACATCCCCACTTCCCTATAGGTGTCACCCACATCCCTACTTCCTCACTGGTGTTCACCCACACCCCCACTTCCTCACTGGTGTTCACCCACACCCCCACTTCCCTATAGGTGTTCACCCACACCCCCACTTCCCCACAGGTGTTCACCCACACCCCCACTTCCCTATAGGTGTTCACCCACACCCCCACTTCCCTATAGGTGTTCACCCACTTCCCCACAGGTGTTCACCCACACCCCCACTTCCCCACAGGTGTTCACCCACACCCCCACTTCCCCACAGGTGTTCACCCACACCCCCACTTCCCCACAGGTGTTCACCCACACCCCCACTTCCCCACAGGTGTTCACCCACACCCCCACTTCCACACTGGTGTTCACCCACACCCCCACTTCCTCACTGGTGTTCACCCACACCCCCACTTCCCTATAGGTGTTCACCCACACCCCCACTTCCCAAAGTTGGTCACCCACATTCCCACTTCCTCACTGGTGTTCATCCACACCTTCACTTCCCAAAGGTGTTCACCCACACCCCCACTTCCCAAAGGTATTCACCCACACCCCCACTTCCACACAGATGTTCACCCACACCCCCACTTCCTAAAGGTGTTCACCCACACCCCTACTTCCACACAGGTGTTCACCCACACCTCCACTTCCCAAAGGTGTTCACCCACATCCCCACTTCCCAAAGGTGTTCACCCGCACCCCTACTTCCCTATAGGTGTTCACCCACACCCCCACTTCCCTATAGGTGTTCACCCACAGCCCTGCTTCCACACAGGCGTTCACCCACACCCCCACTTCCCTATAGGTGTTCACCCACACCCCCACTTCCTCACTGGTGTTCACCCACACCCCTACTTCCCCACAGGTGTTCACCCACACCCCAACTTCCTCACAGGTGTTCACCCACACCCCTACTTCCCCACAGGTGTTCACCCACACCCCCACTTCCCTATAGGTGTTCACCCACTTCCCCACAGGTGTTCACCCATACCCCTACTTCCCCACAGGTGTTCACCCACACCCCCACTTCCCCACAGGTGTTCACCCACACCCCCACTTCCCCACAGGTGTTCACCCACACCCCCACTTCCCCACAGGTGTTCACCCACACCCCCACTTCCCCACAGGTGTTCACCCACACCCCCACTTCCCAAAGGTGTTCACCCACATTCCCACTTCCTCACTGGTGTTCATCCACACCTCCACTTCCCAAAGGTGTTCACCCACACCCCCACTTCCCAAAGGTATTCACCCACACCCCTACTTCCACACAGATGTTCACCCACACCCCCACTTCCTAAAGGTGTTCACCCACACTCCTACTTCCACACAGGTGTTCACCCACACCTCCACTTCCCAAAGGTGTTCACCCACATCCCCACTTCCCAAAGGTGTTCACCCGCACCCCTACTTCTCTATAGGTGTTCACCCACACCCCCACTTCCCTATAGGTGTTCACACACACCCCTACTTCCCCACAGGTGTTCACCCACACCCCTACTTCCTCACAGGTATTCACCCACACCCCTACTTCCCCACAGGTGTTCACCCACACCCCCACTTCCCTATAGGTGTTCACCCACACCCCCACTTCCCTATAGGTGTTCACCCACATCCCCACAGGTGTTCACCCACACCCCTACTTCCCCACAGGTGTTCACAATCACCCCCACTTCCCCACAGGTGTTCACCCACATCCCCACTTCCCTATAGGTATCACCCACATCCCTACTTCCTCACTGGGGTTCACCCACACCCCCACTTCCTCACTGGTGTTCACCCACACCCCCACTTCCCTATAGGTGTTCACCCACACCCCCACTTCCCCACAGGTGTTCACCCACACCCCTAATTCCACACTGGTGTTCACCCACACCCCCACTTCCACACTGGTGTTCACCCACACCCCCACTTCCACAGTGGTGTTCACCCACACCCCTACTTCCACACTGGTGTTCACCCACACCCCCACTTCCCTACAGGTGTTCACCCACACCCCCACTTCCCTATAGGGGTGTTCACCCACACCCCCACTTCCCCACAGGTGTTCACCCACACCCCCACTTCCCCACAGGTGTTCACCCACTTCCCCACACGTGTTCACCCACACCCCTACTTCCCCACAGGTGTTCACCCACACCCCCACTTCCCCACAGGTGTTCACCCACACCCCCACTTCCTCACTGGTGTTCACCCACACCCCTACTTCCCCACAGGTGTTCACCCACACCCCTACTTCCTCACAGGTATTCACCCACACCCCTACTTCCCCACAGGTGTTCACCCACACCCCCACTTCCCTATAGGTGTTCACCCACACCACCACTTCCCTATAGGTGTTCACCCACATCCCCACAGGTGTTCACCCACACCCCTACTTCCCCACAGGTGTTCACAATCACCCCCACTTCCCTACAGGTGTTCACCCGCACCCCCACTTCCCTACAGGTGTTCACCCACACCCCCACTTCCCAAAGGTGTTCACCCACATTCCCACTTCCTCACTGGTGTTCATCCACACCTCCACTTCCCAAAGGTGTTCACCCACACCCCCACTTCCCAAAGGTATTCACCCACACCCCTACTTCCACACAGATGTTCACCCACACCCCCACTTCCTAAAGGTGTTCACCCACACCCCTACTTCCACACAGGTGTTCACCCACACCTCCACTTCCCAAAGGTGTTCACCCACATCCCCACTTCCCAAAGGTGTTCACCCGCACCCCTACTTCCCTATAGGTGTTCACCCACACCCCCACTTCCCTATAGGTGTTCACCCACATCCCCACTTCCCTATAGGTGTTCACCCACTTCCCCACAGGTGTTCACCCACACCCCTACTTCCCCACAGGTGTTCACCCACACCCCCACTTCCCCACAGGTGTTCACCCACACCCCCACTTCCCCACAGGTGTTCACCCACACCCCCACTTCCCCACAGGTGTTCACCCACACCCCCACTTCCCCACAGGTGTTCACCCACACCCCCACTTCCACACTGGTGTTCACCCACACCCCCACTTCCTCACTGGTGTTCACCCACACCCCCACTTCCCTATAGGTGTTCACCCACACCCCCACTTCCCAAAGTTGTTCACCCACATTCCCACTTCCTCACTGGTGTTCATCCACACCTCCACTTCCCAAAGGTGTTCACCCACACCCCCACTTCCCAAAGGTATTCACCCACACCCCTACTTCCACACAGATGTTCACCCACACCCCCACTTCCTAAAGGTGTTCACCCACACCCCTACTTCCACACAGGTGTTCACCCACACCTCCACTTCCCAAAGGTGTTTACCCACATCCCCACTTCCCAAAGGTGTTCACCCGCACCCCTACTTCCCTATAGGTGTTCACCCACACCCCCACTTCCCTATAGGTGTTCACCCACAGCCCTGCTTCCACACAGGTGTTCACCCACACCCCCACTTCCCTATAGGTGTTCACCCACACCCCCACTTCCTCACTGGTGTTCACCCACACCCCTACTTCCCCACAGGTGTTCACCCACACCCCAACTTCCTCACAGGTGTTCACCCACACCCCTACTTCCCCACAGGTGTTCACCCACACCCCCACTTCCCTATAGGTGTTCACCCACTTCCCCACAGGTGTTCACCCATACCCCTACTTCCCCACAGGTGTTCACCCACACCCCCACTTCCCCACAGGTGTTCACCCACACCCCCACTTCCCCACAGGTGTTCACCCACACCCCCACTTCCCCACAGGTGTTCACCCACACCCCCACTTCCCCACAGGTGTTCACCCACACCCCCACTTCCACACTGGTGTTCACCCACACCCCCACTTCCTCACTGGTGTTCACCCACACCCCCACTTCCCTATAGGTGTTCACCCACACCCCCACTTCCCAAAGGTGTTCACCCACATTCCCACTTCCTCACTGGTGTTCATCCACACCTCCACTTCCCAAAGGTGTTCACCCACACCCCCACTTCCCAAAGGTGTTCACCCACACCCCCACTTCCCAAAGGTATTCACCCACACCCCTACTTCCACACAGATGTTCACCCACACCCCCACTTCCTAAAGGTGTTCACCCACACCCCTACTTCCACACAGGTGTTCACCCACACCTCCACTTCCCAAAGGTGTTCACCCACATCCCCACTTCCCAAAGGTGTTCACCCGCACCCCTACTTCTCTATAGGTGTTCACCCACACCCCCACTTCCCTATAGGTGTTCACACACACCCCTGCTTCCACACAGGTGTTCACCCACACCCCCACTTCCCTATAGGTGTTCACCCACACCCCCACTTCCTCACTGGTGTTCACCCACACCCCTACTTCCCCACAGGTGTTCACCCACACCCCTACTTCCTCACAGGTATTCACCCACACCCCTACTTCCCCACAGGTGTTCACCCACACCCCCACTTCCCTATAGGTGTTCACCCACACCCCCACTTCCCTATAGGTGTTCACCCACATCCCCACAGGTGTTCACCCACACCCCTACTTCCCCACAGGTGTTCACAATCACCCCCACTTCCCCACAGGTGTTCACCCACATCCCCACTTCCCTATAGGTATCACCCACATCCCTACTTCCTCACTGGTGTTCACCCACACCCCCACTTCCCCACAGGTGTTCACCCACACCCCTAATTCCACACTGGTGTTCACCCACACCCCCACTTCCACACTGGTGTTCACCCACACCCACACTTCCCCACAGGTGTTCACCCACACCCCCACTTCCACAGTGGTGTTCACCCACACCCCTACTTCCCCACTGGTGTTCACCCACACCCCCACTTCCCTACAGGTGTTCACCCACACCCCCACTTCCCTATAGGGGTGTTCACCCACACCCCCACTTCCCCACAGGTGTTCACCCACACCCCCACTTCCCCACAGGTGTTCCCCCACTTCCCCACACGTCTTCACCCACACCCCCACTTCCCTACAGGTGTTCACCCGCACCCCCACTTCCCTACAGGTGTTCACCCACACCCCCACTTCCCAAAGGTGTTCACCCACATTCCCACTTCCTCACTGGTGTTCACCCACACCCCCACTTCCCTATAGGTGTTCACCCACACCCCCACTTCCTCACTGGTGTTCACCCACACCCCTACTTCCCCACAGGTGTTCACCCACACCCCAACTTCCTCACAGGTGTTCACCCACACCCCTACTTCCCCACAGGTGTTCACCCACACCCCCACTTCCCTATAGGTGTTCACCCACACCCCCACTTCCCTATAGGTGTTCACCCACTTCCCCACAGGTGTTCACCCATACCCCTACTTCCGTATAGGTGTTCACCCACACCCCTGCTTCCACACAGGTGTTCACCCACACCCCCACTTCCCTATAGGTGTTCACCCACACCCCCACTTCCTCACTGGTGTTCACCCACACCCCTACTTCCCCACAGGTGTTCACCCACACCCCTACTTCCTCACAGGTATTCACCCACACCCCTACTTCCCCACAGGTGTTCACCCACACCCCCACTTCCCTATAGGTGTTCACCCACACCCCCACTTCCCTATAGGTGTTCACCAACATCCCCACAGGTGTTCACCCACACCCCTACTTCCCCACAGGTGTTCACCCACACCCCCACTTCCCCACAGGTGTTCACCCACATCCCCACTTCCCTATAGGTGTCACCCACATCCCTACTTCCTCACTGGTGTTCACCCACACCCCCACTTCCTCACTGGTGTTCACCCACACCCCCACTTCCCTATAGGTGTTCACCCACACCCCCACTTCCCCACAGGTGTTCACCCACACCCCTAATTCCACACTGGTGTTCACCCACACCCCCACTTCCACACTGGTGTTCACCCACACCCACACTTCCCCACAGGTGTTCACCCACACCCCCACTTCCCCACAGGTGTTCACCCACACCCCACTTCCCCACAGGTGTTCACCCACACCCCCACTTCCCCACAGGTGTTCACCCACACCCCCACTTCCCCACAGTTGTTCACCCACACCCCCACTTCCACACTGGTGTTCACCCACACCCCCACTTCCTCACTGGTGTTCACCCACACCCCCACTTCCCTATAGTTGTTCACCCACACCCACACTTCCCAAAGTTGTTCACCCACATTCCCACTTCCTCACTGGTGTTCATCCACACCTCCACTTCCCAAAGGTGTTCACCCACACCCCCACTTCCCAAAGGTATTCACCCACACCCCTACTTCCACACAGATGTTCACCCACACCCCCACTTCCTAAAGGTGTTCACCCACACCCCTACTTCCACACAGGTGTTCACCCACACCTCCACTTCCCAAAGGTGTTCACCCACATCCCCACTTCCCAAAGGTGTTCACCCACACCCCTACTTCCCTATAGGTGTTCACCCACACCCCCACTTCCCTATAGGTGTTCACCAACACCCCTGCTTCCACACAGGTGTTCACCCACACCCCCACTTCCCTATAGGTGTTCACCCACACCCCCACTTCCTCACTGGTGTTCACCCACACCCCTACTTCCCCACAGGTGTTCACCCACACCCCAACTTCCTCACAGGTGTTCACCCACACCCCTACTTCCTCACAGGTGTTCACCCACACCCCCACTTCCCTATAGGTGTTCACCCACTTCCCCACAGGTGTTCACCCATACCCCTACTTCCCCACAGGTGTTCACCCACACCCCCACTTCCCCACAGGTGTTCACCCACACCCCCACTTCCCCACAGGTGTTCACCCACACCCCCACTTCCCCACAGGTGTTCACCCACACCCCCACTTCCCCACAGGTGTTCACCCACACCCCCACTTCCACACTGGTGTTCACCCACACCCCCACTTCCTCACTGGTGTTCACCCACACCCCCACTTCCCTATAGGTGTTCACCCACACCCCCACTTCCCAAAGGTGTTCACCCACATTCCCACTTCCTCACTGGTGTTCATCCACACCTCCACTTCCCAAAGGTGTTCACCCACACCCCCACTTCCCAAAGGTGTTCACCCACACCCCCACTTCCCAAAGGTATTCACCCACACCCCTACTTCCACACAGATGTTCACCCACACCCCCACTTCCTAAAGGTGTTCACCCACACCCCTACTTCCACACAGGTGTTCACCCACACCTCCACTTCCCAAAGGTGTTCACCCACATCCCCACTTCCCAAAGGTGTTCACCCACACCCCTACTTCTCTATAGGTGTTCACCCACACCCCCACTTCCCTATAGGTGTTCACACACAACCCTGCTTCCACACAGGTGTTCACCCACACCCCCACTTCCCTATAGGTGTTCACCCACACCCCCACTTCCTCACTGGTGTTCACCCACACCCCTACTTCCCCACAGGTGTTCACCCACACCCCTACTTCCTCACAGGTATTCACCCACACCCCTACTTCCCCACAGGTGTTCACCCACACCCCCACTTCCCTATAGGTGTTCACCCACACCCCCACTTCCCTATAGGTGTTCACCCACATCCCCACAGGTGTTCACCCACACCCCTACTTCCCCACAGATGTTCACAATCACCCCCACTTCCCCACAGGTGTTCACCCACATCCCCACTTCCCTATAGGTATCACCCACATCCCTACTTCCTCACTGGTGTTCACCCACACCCCCACTTCCCCACAGGTGTTAACCCACACCCCTAATTCCACACTGGTGTTCACCCACACCCCCACTTCCACACTGGTGTTCACCCACACCCACACTTCCCCACAGGTGTTCACCCACACCCCCACTTCCACAGTGGTGTTCACCCACACCCCTACTTCCCCACTGGTGTTCACCCACACCCCCACTTCCCTACAGGTGTTCACCCACACCCCCACTTCCCTATAGGGGTGTTCACCCACACCCCCACTTCCCCACAGGTGTTCACCCACACCCCCACTTCCCCACAGTTGTTCCCCCACTTCCCCACACGTCTTCACCCACACCCCCACTTCCCTACAGGTGTTCACCCGCACCCCCACTTCCCTACAGGTGTTCACCCACACCCCCACTTCCCAAAGGTGTTCACCCACATTCCCACTTCCTCACTGGTGTTCACCCACACCCCCACTTCCCTATAGGTGTTCACCCACACACCCACTTCCTCACTGGTGTTCACCCACACCCCTACGTCCCCACAGGTGTTCACCCACACCCCAACTTCCTCACAGGTGTTCACCCACACCCCTACTTCCCCACAGGTGTTCACCCACACCCCCACTTCCCTATAGGTGTTCACCCACACCCCCACTTCCCTATAGGTGTTCACCCACTTCCCCACAGGTGTTCACCCATACCCCTACTTCCCTATAGGTGTTCACCCACACCCCTGCTTCCACACAGGTGTTCACCCACACCCCCACTTCCCTATAGGTGTTCACCCACACCCCCACTTCCTCACTGGTGTTCACCCACACCCCTACTTCCCCACAGGTGTTCACCCACACCCCTACTTCCTCACAGGTATTCACCCACACCCCTACTTCCCCACAGGTGTTCACCCACACCCCCACTTCCCTATAGGTGTTCACCCACACCCCCACTTCCCTATAGGTGTTCACCAACATCCCCACAGGTGTTCACCCACACCCCTACTTCCCCACAGGTGTTCACCCACACCCCCACTTCCCCACAGGTGTTCACCCACATCCCCACTTCCCTATAGGTGTCACCCACATCCCTACTTCCTCACTGGTGTTCACCCACACCCCCACTTCCTCACTGGTGTTCACCCACACCCCCACTTCCCTATAGGTGTTCACCCACACCCCCACTTCCTCACAGGTGTTCACCCACACCCCTAATTCCACACTGGTGTTCACCCACACCCACACTTCCCCACAGGTGTTCACCCACACCCCCACTTCCCCACAGGTGTTCACCCACACCCCCACTTCCCCACAGGTGTTCACCCACACCCCCACTTCCCCACAGGTGTTCACCCACACCCCCACTTCCCCACAGGTGTTCACCCACACCCCCACTTCCACACTGGTGTTCACCCACACCCCCACTTCCTCACTGGTGTTCACCCACACCCCCACTTCCCTATAGGTGTTCACCCACACCCCCACTTCCACACTGGTGTTCACCCACACCCCCACTTCCTCACTGGTGTTCACCCACACCCCCACTTCCCTATAGTTGTTCACCCACACCCACACTTCCCAAAGTTGTTCACCCACATTCCCACTTCCTCACTGGTGTTCATCCACACCTCCACTTCCCAAAGGTGTTCACCCACATCCCCACTTCCCAAAGGTGTTCACCCGCACCCCTACTTCCCTATAGGTGTTCACCCACACCCCCACTTCTCTATAGGTGTTCACCCACATCCCCACTTCCCTATAGGTGTTCACCCACTTCCCCACAGGTGTTCACCCACACCCCTACTTCCCCACAGGTGTTCACCCACACCCCCACTTCCCCACAGGTGTTCACCCACACCCCCACTTCCCCACAGGTGTTCACCCACACCCCCACTTCCCCACAGGTGTTCACCCACACCCCCACTTCCACACTGGTGTTCACCCACACCCCCACTTCCTCACTGGTGTTCACCCACACCCCCACTTCCCTATAGGTGTTCACCCACACCCCCACTTCCCAAAGTTGTTCACCCACATTCCCACTTCCTCACTGGTGTTCATCCACACCTCCACTTCCCAAAGGTGTTCACCCACACCCCCACTTCCCAAAGGTATTCACCCACACCCCTACTTCCACACAGATGTTCACCCACACCCCCACTTCCTAAAGGTGTTCACCCACACCCCTACTTCCACACAGGTGTTCACCCACACCTCCACTTCCCAAAGGTGTTCACCCACATCCCCACTTCCCAAAGGTGTTCACCCACACCCCTACTTCCCTATAGGTGTTCACCCACACCCCCACTTCCCTATAGGTGTTCACCAACACCCCTGCTTCCACACAGGTGTTCACCCACACCCCCACTTCCCTATAGGTGTTCACCCACACCCCCACTTCCTCACTGGTGTTCACCCACACCCCTACTTCCCCACAGGTGTTCACCCACACCCCAACTTCCTCACAGGTGTTCACCCACACCCCTACTTCCCCACAGGTGTTCACCCACACCCCCACTTCCCTATAGGTGTTCACCCACACCCCCACTTCCCTATAGGTGTTCACCCACTTCCCCACAGGTGTTCACCCACACCCCCACTTCCCCACAGGTGTTCACCCACACCCCCACTTCCCCACAGGTGTTCACCCACACCCCCACTTCCCCACAGGTGTTCACCCACACCCCCACTTCCCCACAGGTGTTCACCCACACCCCCACTTCCACACTGGTGTTCACCCACACCCCCACTTCCTCACTGGTGTTCACCCACACCCCCACTTCCCTATAGGTGTTCACCCACACCCCCACTTCCCAAAGTTGTTCACCCACATTCCCACTTCCTCACTGGTGTTCATCCACACCTCCACTTCCCAAAGGTGTTCACCCACACCCCCACTTCCCAAAGGTATTCATCCACACCCCTACTTCCACACAGATGTTCACCCACACCCCCACTTCCTAAAGGTGTTCACCCACACCCCTACTTCCACACAGGTGTTCACCACACCTCCACTTCCCAAAGGTGTTCACCCACATCCCCACTTCCCAAAGGTGTTCACCCGCACCCCTACTTCCCTATGGGTGTTCACCCACACCCCCACTTCCCTATAGGTGTTCACCCACAGCCCTGCTTTCACACAGGTGTTCACCCACACCCCCACTTCCCTATAGGTGTTTACCCACACCCCCACTTCCTCACTGGTGTTCACCCACACCCCTACTTCCCCACAGGTGTTCACCCACACCCCAACTTCCTCACAGGTGTTCACCCACACCCCTACTTCCCCACAGGTGTTCACTCACACCCCCACTTCCCTATAGGTGTTCACCCACTTCCCCACAGGTGTTCACCCATACTCCTAGTTCCCCACAGGTGTTCACTCACACCCCCACTTCCCCACAGGTGTTCACCCACACCCCCACTTCCCCACAGGTGTTCACCCACACCCCCACTTCCCCACAGGTGTTCACCCACACCCCCACTTCCCCACAGGTGTTCACCCACACCCCCACTTCCACACTGGTGTTCACCCACACCCCCACTTCCTCACTGGTGTTCACCCACACCCCCACTTCCCTATAGGTGTTCACCCACACCCCCACTTCCCAAAGGTGTTCACCCACATTCCCACTTCCTCACTGGTGTTCATCCACACCTCCACTTCCCAAAGGTGTTCACCCACACCCCCACTTCCCAAAGGTATTCACCCACACCCCTACTTCCACACAGATGTTCACCCACACCCCCACTTCCTAAAGGTGTTCACCCACACCCCTACTTCCACACAGGTGTTCACCCACACCTCCACTTCCCAAAGGTGTTCACCCACATCCCCACTTCCCAAAGGTGTTCACCCGCACCCCTACTTCTCTATAGGTGTTCACCCACACCCCCACTTCCCTATAGGTGTTCACACACACCCCTGCTTCCACACAGGTGTTCACCCACACCCCCACTTCCCTATAGGTGTTCACCCACACCCCCACTTCCTCACTGGTGTTCACCCACACCCCTACTTCCCCACAGGTGTTCACCCACACCCCTACTTCCTCACAGGTATTCACCCACACCCCTACTTCCCCACAGGTGTTCACCCACACCCCCACTTCCCTATAGGTGTTCACCCACACCCCCACTTCCCTATAGGTGTTCACCCACATCCCCACAGGTGTTCACCCACACCCCTACTTCCCCACAGGTGTTCACCCACACCCCCACTTCCCCACAGGTGTTCACCCACATCCCCACTTCCCTATAGGTATCACCCACATCCCTACTTCCTCACTGGTGTTCACCCACACCCCCACTTCCTCACTGGTGTTCACCCACACCCCCACTTCCCTATAGGTGTTCACCCACACCCCCACTTCCCCACAGGTGTTCACCCACACCCCTAATTCCACACTGGTGTTCACCCACACCCCCACTTCCACACTGGTGTTCACCCACACCCACACTTCCCCACAGGTGTTCACCCACACCCCCACTTCCACAGTGGTGTTCACCCACACGCCTACTTCCACACTGGTGTTCACCCACACCCCCACTTCCCTACAGGTGTTCACCCACACCCCCACTTCCCTATAGGGGTGTTCACCCACACCCCCACTTCCCCACAGGTGTTCACCCACACCCCCACTTCCCCACAGGTGTTCCCCCACTTCCCCACACGTGTTCACCCACACCCCCACTTCCCTATAGGTGTTCACCCACACTCCCACTTCCCGATAGGTGTTCACGCACATCCCCACTTCCTCACTGGTGTTCACCCACACCTCCACTTCCCAAAGGTGTTCACCCACACCCCCACTTCCCCACAGGTGTTCACCCACACCCCCACTTCCACACTGGTGTTCACCCACACCCCCACTTCCTCACTGGTGTTCACCCACACCCCCACTTCCCTATAGGTGTTCACCCACACCCCCACTTCCCCACAGGTGTTCACCCACATTCCCACTTCCTCACTGGTGTTCATCCACACCGTCACTTCCCAAAGGTGTTCACCCACACCCCCACTTCCCAAAGTTGTTCACCCACATTCCCACTTCCTCACTGGTGTTCATCCACACCGCCACTTCCCAAAGGTATTCACCCACACCCCTACTTCCACACAGATGTTCACCCACACCCCCACTTCCTAAAGGTGTTCACCCACACCCCTACTTCCCCACAGGTGTTCACCCACACCCCTACTTCCTCACAGGTATTCACCCACACCCCTACTTCCCCACAGGTGTTCACCCACACCCCCACTTCCCTATAGGTGTTCACCCACACCCCCACTTCCCTATAGGTGTTCACCCACATCCCCACAGGTGTTCACCCACACCCCTACTTCCCCACAGGTGTTCACCCACACCCCCACTTCCCCACAGGTGTTCACCCACATCCCCACTTCCCTATAGGTGTCACCCACATCCCTACTTCCTCACTGGTGTTCACCCACACCCCTAATTCCACACTGGTGTTCACCCACACCCCCACTTCCACACTGGTGTTCACCCACACCCACACTTCCCCACAGGTGTTCACCCACACCCCCACTTCCCCACAGGTGTTCACCCACACCCCCACTTCCCCACAGGTGTTCACCCACACCCCCACTTCCCCACAGGTGTTCACCCACACCCCCACTTCCACACTGGTGTTCACCCACACCCCCACTTCCTCACTGGTGTTCACCCACACCCCCACTTCCCTATAGGTGTTCACCCACACCCCCACTTCCCAAAGTTGTTCACCCACATTCCCACTTCCTCACTGGTGTTCATCCACACCTCCACTTCCCAAAGGTGTTCACCCACACCCCCACTTCCCAAAGGTATTCACCCACACCCCTACTTCCACACAGATGTTCACCCACACCCCCACTTCCTAAAGGTGTTCACCCACACCCCTACTTCCACACAGGTGTTCACCACACCTCCACTTCCCAAAGGTGTTCACCCACATCCCCACTTCCCAAAGGTGTTCACCCGCACCCCTACTTCCCTATGGGTGTTCACCCACACCCCCACTTCCCTATAGGTGTTCACCCACAGCCCTGCTTTCACACAGGTGTTCACCCACACCCCCACTTCCCTATAGGTGTTCACCCACACCCCCACTTCCTCACTGGTGTTCACCCACACCCCTACTTCCCCACAGGTGTTCACCCACACCCCAACTTCCTCACAGGTGTTCACCCACACCCCCACTTCCCCACAGGTGTTCACCCATACTCCTAGTTCCCCACAGGTGTTCACCCACACCCCCACTTCCCCACAGGTGTTCACCCACACCCCCACTTCCCCACAGGTGTTCACCCACACCCCCACTTCCCCACAGGTGTTCACCCACACCCCCACTTCCCCACAGGTGTTCACCCACACCCCCACTTCCACACTGGTGTTCACCCACACCCCCACTTCCTCACTGGTGTTCACCCACACCCCCACTTCCCTATAGGTGTTCACCCACACCCCCACTTCCCAAAGGTGTTCACCCACATTCCCACTTCCTCACTGGTGTTCATCCACACCTCCACTTCCCAAAGGTGTTCACCCACACCCCCACTTCCCAAAGGTATTCACCCACACCCCTACTTCCACACAGATGTTCACCCACACCCCCACTTCCTAAAGGTGTTCACCCACACCCCTACTTCCACACAGGTGTTCACCCACACCTCCACTTCCCAAAGGTGTTCACCCACATCCCCACTTCCCAAAGGTGTTCACCCGCACCCCTACTTCTCTATAGGTGTTCACCCACACCCCCATTTCCCTATAGGTGTTCACACACACCCCTGCTTCCACACAGGTGTTCACCCACACCCCCACTTCCCTATAGGTGTTCACCCACACCCCCACTTCCTCACTGGTGTTCACCCACACCCCTACTTCCCCACAGGTGTTCACCCACACCCCTACTTCCTCACAGGTATTCACCCACACCCCTACTTCCCCACAGGTGTTCACCCACACCCCCACTTCCCTATAGGTGTTCACCCACACCCCCACTTCCCTATAGGTGTTCACCCACATCCCCACAGGTGTTCACCCACACCCCTACTTCCCCACAGGTGTTCACCCACACCCCCACTTCCCCACAGGTGTTCACCCACATCCCCACTTCCCTATAGGTATCACCCACATCCCTACTTCCTCACTGGTGTTCACCCACACCCCCACTTCCTCACTGGTGTTCACCCACACCCCCACTTCCCTATAGGTGTTCACCCACACCCCCACTTCCCCACAGGTGTTCACCCACACCCCTAATTCCACACTGGTGTTCACCCACACCCCCACTTCCACACTGGTGTTCACCCACACCCACACTTCCCCACAGGTGTTCACCCACACCCCCACTTCCACAGTGGTGTTCACCCACACGCCTACTTCCACACTGGTGTTCACCCACACCCCCACTTCCCTACAGGTGTTCACCCACACCCCCACTTCCCTATAGGGGTGTTCACCCACACCCCCACTTCCCCACAGGTGTTCACCCACACCCCCACTTCCCCACAGGTGTTCCCCCACTTCCCCACACGTGTTCACCCACACCCCCACTTCCCTATAGGTGTTCACCCACACTCCCACTTCCCGATAGGTGTTCACGCACATCCCCACTTCCTCACTGGTGTTCACCCACACCTCCACTTCCCAAAGGTGTTCACCCACACCCCCACTTCCCCACAGGTGTTCACCCACACCCCCACTTCCACACTGGTGTTCACCCACACCCCCACTTCCTCACTGGTGTTCACCCACACCCCCACTTCCCTATAGGTGTTCACCCACACCCCCACTTCCCCACAGGTGTTCACCCACATTCCCACTTCCTCACTGGTGTTCATCCACACCGCCACTTCCCAAAGGTGTTCACCCACACCCCCACTTCCCAAAGTTGTTCACCCACATTCCCACTTCCTCACTGGTGTTCATCCACACCGCCACTTCCCAAAGGTATTCACCCACACCCCTACTTCCCCACAGGTGTTCACCCACACCCCAACTTCCTCACAGGTGTTCACCCACACCCCTACTTCCTCACAGGTGTTCACCCACACCCCCACTTCCCTATAGGTGTTCACCCACTTCCCCACAGGTGTTCACCCATACCCCTACTTCCCCACAGGTGTTCACCCACACCCCCACTTCCCCACAGGTGTTCACCCACACCCCCACTTCCCCACAGGTGTTCACCCACACCCCCACTTCCCCACAGGTGTTCACCCACACCCCCACTTCCCCACAGGTGTTCACCCACACCCCCACTTCCACACTGGTGTTCACCCACACCCCCACTTCCTCACTGGTGTTCACCCACACCCCCACTTCCCTATAGGTGTTCACCCACACCCCCACTTCCCAAAGGTGTTCACCCACATTCCCACTTCCTCACTGGTGTTCATCCACACCTCCACTTCCCAAAGGTGTTCACCCACACCCCCACTTCCCAAAGGTGTTCACCCACACCCCCACTTCCCAAAGGTATTCACCCACACCCCTACTTCCACACAGATGTTCACCCACACCCCCACTTCCTAAAGGTGTTCACCCACACCCCTACTTCCACACAGGTGTTCACCCACACCTCCACTTCCCAAAGGTGTTCACCCACATCCCCACTTCCCAAAGGTGTTCACCCACACCCCTACTTCTCTATAGGTGTTCACCCACACCCCCACTTCCCTATAGGTGTTCACACACAACCCTGCTTCCACACAGGTGTTCACCCACACCCCCACTTCCCTATAGGTGTTCACCCACACCCCCACTTCCTCACTGGTGTTCACCCACACCCCTACTTCCCCACAGGTGTTCACCCACACCCCTACTTCCTCACAGGTATTCACCCACACCCCTACTTCCCCACAGGTGTTCACCCACACCCCCACTTCCCTATAGGTGTTCACCCACACCCCCACTTCCCTATAGGTGTTCACCCACATCCCCACAGGTGTTCACCCACACCCCTACTTCCCCACAGGTGTTCACAATCACCCCCACTTCCCCACAGGTGTTCACCCACATCCCCACTTCCCTATAGGTATCACCCACATCCCTACTTCCTCACTGGTGTTCACCCACACCCCCACTTCCCCACAGGTGTTAACCCACACCCCTAATTCCACACTGGTGTTCACCCACACCCCCACTTCCACACTGGTGTTCACCCACACCCACACTTCCCCACAGGTGTTCACCCACACCCCCACTTCCACAGTGGTGTTCACCCACACCCCTACTTCCCCACTGGTGTTCACCCACACCCCCACTTCCCTACAGGTGTTCACCCACACCCCCACTTCCCTATAGGGGTGTTCACCCACACCCCCACTTCCCCACAGGTGTTCACCCACACCCCCACTTCCCCACAGTTGTTCCCCCACTTCCCCACACGTCTTCACCCACACCCCCACTTCCCTACAGGTGTTCACCCGCACCCCCACTTCCCTACAGGTGTTCACCCACACTCCCACTTCCCAAAGGTGTTCACCCACATTCCCACTTCCTCACTGGTGTTCACCCACACCCCCACTTCCCTATAGGTGTTCACCCACACACCCACTTCCTCACTGGTGTTCACCCACACCCCTACGTCCCCACAGGTGTTCACCCACACCCCAACTTCCTCACAGGTGTTCACCCACACCCCTACTTCCCCACAGGTGTTCACCCACACCCCCACTTCCCTATAGGTGTTCACCCACACCCCCACTTCCCTATAGGTGTTCACCCACTTCCCCACAGGTGTTCACCCATACCCCTACTTCCCTATAGGTGTTCACCCACACCCCTGCTTCCACACAGGTGTTCACCCACACCCCCACTTCCCTATAGGTGTTCACCCACACCCCCACTTCCTCACTGGTGTTCACCCACACCCCTACTTCCCCACAGGTGTTCACCCACACCCCTACTTCCTCACAGGTATTCACCCACACCCCTACTTCCCCACAGGTGTTCACCCACACCCCCACTTCCCTATAGGTGTTCACCCACACCCCCACTTCCCTATAGGTGTTCACCAACATCCCCACAGGTGTTCACCCACACCCCTACTTCCCCACAGGTGTTCACCCACACCCCCACTTCCCCACAGGTGTTCACCCACATCCGCACTTCCCTATAGGTGTCACCCACATCCCTACTTCCTCACTGGTGTTCACCCACACCCCCACTTCCTCACTGGTGTTCACCCACACCCCCACTTCCCTATAGGTGTTCACCCACACCCCCACTTCCTCACAGGTGTTCACCCACACCCCTAATTCCACACTGGTGTTCACCCACACCCCCACTTCCACACTGGTGTTCACCCACACCCACACTTCCCCACAGGTGTTCACCCACACCCCCACTTCCCCACAGGTGTTCACCCACACCCCCACTTCCCCACAGGTGTTCACCCACACCCCCACTTCCCCACAGGTGTTCACCCACACCCCCACTTCCCCACAGGTGTTCACCCACACCCCCACTTCCACACTGGTGTTCACCCACACCCCCACTTCCTCACTGGTGTTCACCCACACCCCCACTTCCCTATAGGTGTTCACCCACACCCCCACTTCCACACTGGTGTTCACCCACACCCCCACTTCCTCACTGGTGTTCACCCACACCCCCACTTCCCTATAGTTGTTCACCCACACCCACACTTCCCAAAGTTGTTCACCCACATTCCCACTTCCTCACTGGTGTTCATCCACACCTCCACTTCCCAAAGGTGTTCACCCACACCCCCACTTCCCAAAGGTATTCACCCACACCCCTACTTCCACACAGATGTTCACCCACACCCCCACTTCCTAAAGGTGTTCACCCACACCCCTACTTCCACACAGGTGTTCACCCACACCTCCACTTCCCAAAGGTGTTCACCCACATCCCCACTTCCCAAAGGTGTTCACCCGCACCCCTACTTCCCTATAGGTGTTCACCCACACCCCCACTTCTCTATAGGTGTTCACCCACATCCCCACTTCCCTATAGGTGTTCACCCACTTCCCCACAGGTGTTCACCCACACCCCTACTTCCCCACAGGTGTTCACCCACACCCCCACTTCCCCACAGGTGTTCACCCACACCCCCACTTCCCCACAGGTGTTCACCCACACCCCCACTTCCCCACAGGTGTTCACCCACACCCCCACTTCCACACTGGTGTTCACCCACACCCCCACTTCCTCACTGGTGTTCACCCACACCCCCACTTCCCTATAGGTGTTCACCCACACCCCCACTTCCCAAAGTTGTTCACCCACATTCCCACTTCCTCACTGGTGTTCATCCACACCTCCACTTCCCAAAGGTGTTCACCCACACCCCCACTTCCCAAAGGTATTCACCCACACCCCTACTTCCACACAGATGTTCACCCACACCCCCACTTCCTAAAGGTGTTCACCCACACCCCTACTTCCACACAGGTGTTCACCCACACCTCCACTTCCCAAAGGTGTTCACCCACATCCCCACTTCCCAAAGGTGTTCACCCACACCCCTACTTCCCTATAGGTGTTCACCCACACCCCCACTTCCCTATAGGTGTTCACCAACACCCCTGCTTCCACACAGGTGTTCACCCACACCCCCACTTCCCTATAGGTGTTCACCCACACCCCCACTTCCTCACTGGTGTTCACCCACACCCCTACTTCCCCACAGGTGTTCACCCACACCCCAACTTCCTCACAGGTGTTCACCCACACCCCTACTTCCCCACAGGTGTTCACCCACACCCCCACTTCCCTATAGGTGTTCACCCACACCCCCACTTCCCTATAGGTGTTCACCCACTTCCCCACAGGTGTTCACCCACACCCCCACTTCCCCACAGGTGTTCACCCACACCCCCACTTCCCCACAGGTGTTCACCCACACCCCCACTTCCCCACAGGTGTTCACCCACACCCCCACTTCCCCACAGGTGTTCACCCACACCCCCACTTCCACACTGGTGTTCACCCACACCCCCACTTCCTCACTGGTGTTCACCCACACCCCCACTTCCCTATAGGTGTTCACCCACACCCCCACTTCCCAAAGTTGTTCACCCACATTCCCACTTCCTCACTGGTGTTCATCCACACCTCCACTTCCCAAAGGTGTTCACCCACACCCCCACTTCCCAAAGGTATTCATCCACACCCCTACTTCCACACAGATGTTCACCCACACCCCCACTTCCTAAAGGTGTTCACCCACACCCCTACTTCCACACAGGTGTTCACCACACCTCCACTTCCCAAAGGTGTTCACCCACATCCCCACTTCCCAAAGGTGTTCACCCGCACCCCTACTTCCCTATGGGTGTTCACCCACACCCCCACTTCCCTATAGGTGTTCACCCACAGCCCTGCTTTCACACAGGTGTTCACCCACACCCCCACTTCCCTATAGGTGTTTACCCACACCCCCACTTCCTCACTGGTGTTCACCCACACCCCTACTTCCCCACAGGTGTTCACCCACACCCCAACTTCCTCACAGGTGTTCACCCACACCCCTACTTCCCCACAGGTGTTCACTCACACCCCCACTTCCCTATAGGTGTTCACCCACTTCCCCACAGGTGTTCACCCATACTCCTAGTTCCCCACAGGTGTTCACTCACACCCCCACTTCCCCACAGGTGTTCACCCACACCCCCACTTCCCCACAGGTGTTCACCCACACCCCCACTTCCCCACAGGTGTTCACCCACACCCCCACTTCCCCACAGGTGTTCACCCACACCCCCACTTCCACACTGGTGTTCACCCACACCCCCACTTCCTCACTGGTGTTCACCCACACCCCCACTTCCCTATAGGTGTTCACCCACACCCCCACTTCCCAAAGGTGTTCACCCACATTCCCACTTCCTCACTGGTGTTCATCCACACCTCCACTTCCCAAAGGTGTTCACCCACACCCCCACTTCCCAAAGGTATTCACCCACACCCCTACTTCCACACAGATGTTCACCCACACCCCCACTTCCTAAAGGTGTTCACCCACACCCCTACTTCCACACAGGTGTTCACCCACACCTCCACTTCCCAAAGGTGTTCACCCACATCCCCACTTCCCAAAGGTGTTCACCCGCACCCCTACTTCTCTATAGGTGTTCACCCACACCCCCACTTCCCTATAGGTGTTCACACACACCCCTGCTTCCACACAGGTGTTCACCCACACCCCCACTTCCCTATAGGTGTTCACCCACACCCCCACTTCCTCACTGGTGTTCACCCACACCCCTACTTCCCCACAGGTGTTCACCCACACCCCTACTTCCTCACAGGTATTCACCCACACCCCTACTTCCCCACAGGTGTTCACCCACACCCCCACTTCCCTATAGGTGTTCACCCACACCCCCACTTCCCTATAGGTGTTCACCCACATCCCCACAGGTGTTCACCCACACCCCTACTTCCCCACAGGTGTTCACCCACACCCCCACTTCCCCACAGGTGTTCACCCACATCCCCACTTCCCTATAGGTATCACCCACATCCCTACTTCCTCACTGGTGTTCACCCACACCCCCACTTCCTCACTGGTGTTCACCCACACCCCCACTTCCCTATAGGTGTTCACCCACACCCCCACTTCCCCACAGGTGTTCACCCACACCCCTAATTCCACACTGGTGTTCACCCACACCCCCACTTCCACACTGGTGTTCACCCACACCCACACTTCCCCACAGGTGTTCACCCACACCCCCACTTCCACAGTGGTGTTCACCCACACGCCTACTTCCACACTGGTGTTCACCCACACCCCCACTTCCCTACAGGTGTTCACCCACACCCCCACTTCCCTATAGGGGTGTTCACCCACACCCCCACTTCCCCACAGGTGTTCACCCACACCCCCACTTCCCCACAGGTGTTCCCCCACTTCCCCACACGTGTTCACCCACACCCCCACTTCCCTATAGGTGTTCACCCACACTCCCACTTCCCGATAGGTGTTCACGCACATCCCCACTTCCTCACTGGTGTTCACCCACACCTCCACTTCCCAAAGGTGTTCACCCACACCCCCACTTCCCCACAGGTGTTCACCCACACCCCCACTTCCACACTGGTGTTCACCCACACCCCCACTTCCTCACTGGTGTTCACCCACACCCCCACTTCCCTATAGGTGTTCACCCACACCCCCACTTCCCCACAGGTGTTCACCCACATTCCCACTTCCTCACTGGTGTTCATCCACACCGTCACTTCCCAAAGGTGTTCACCCACACCCCCACTTCCCAAAGTTGTTCACCCACATTCCCACTTCCTCACTGGTGTTCATCCACACCGCCACTTCCCAAAGGTATTCACCCACACCCCTACTTCCACACAGATGTTCACCCACACCCCCACTTCCTAAAGGTGTTCACCCACACCCCTACTTCCCCACAGGTGTTCACCCACACCCCTACTTCCTCACAGGTATTCACCCACACCCCTACTTCCCCACAGGTGTTCACCCACACCCCCACTTCCCTATAGGTGTTCACCCACACCCCCACTTCCCTATAGGTGTTCACCCACATCCCCACAGGTGTTCACCCACACCCCTACTTCCCCACAGGTGTTCACCCACACCCCCACTTCCCCACAGGTGTTCACCCACATCCCCACTTCCCTATAGGTGTCACCCACATCCCTACTTCCTCACTGGTGTTCACCCACACCCCTAATTCCACACTGGTGTTCACCCACACCCCCACTTCCACACTGGTGTTCACCCACACCCACACTTCCCCACAGGTGTTCACCCACACCCCCACTTCCCCACAGGTGTTCACCCACACCCCCACTTCCCCACAGGTGTTCACCCACACCCCCACTTCCCCACAGGTGTTCACCCACACCCCCACTTCCACACTGGTGTTCACCCACACCCCCACTTCCTCACTGGTGTTCACCCACACCCCCACTTCCCTATAGGTGTTCACCCACACCCCCACTTCCCAAAGTTGTTCACCCACATTCCCACTTCCTCACTGGTGTTCATCCACACCTCCACTTCCCAAAGGTGTTCACCCACACCCCCACTTCCCAAAGGTATTCACCCACACCCCTACTTCCACACAGATGTTCACCCACACCCCCACTTCCTAAAGGTGTTCACCCACACCCCTACTTCCACACAGGTGTTCACCACACCTCCACTTCCCAAAGGTGTTCACCCACATCCCCACTTCCCAAAGGTGTTCACCCGCACCCCTACTTCCCTATGGGTGTTCACCCACACCCCCACTTCCCTATAGGTGTTCACCCACAGCCCTGCTTTCACACAGGTGTTCACCCACACCCCCACTTCCCTATAGGTGTTCACCCACACCCCCACTTCCTCACTGGTGTTCACCCACACCCCTACTTCCCCACAGGTGTTCACCCACACCCCAACTTCCTCACAGGTGTTCACCCACACCCCCACTTCCCCACAGGTGTTCACCCATACTCCTAGTTCCCCACAGGTGTTCACCCACACCCCCACTTCCCCACAGGTGTTCACCCACACCCCCACTTCCCCACAGGTGTTCACCCACACCCCCACTTCCCCACAGGTGTTCACCCACACCCCCACTTCCCCACAGGTGTTCACCCACACCCCCACTTCCACACTGGTGTTCACCCACACCCCCACTTCCTCACTGGTGTTCACCCACACCCCCACTTCCCTATAGGTGTTCACCCACACCCCCACTTCCCAAAGGTGTTCACCCACATTCCCACTTCCTCACTGGTGTTCATCCACACCTCCACTTCCCAAAGGTGTTCACCCACACCCCCACTTCCCAAAGGTATTCACCCACACCCCTACTTCCACACAGATGTTCACCCACACCCCCACTTCCTAAAGGTGTTCACCCACACCCCTACTTCCACACAGGTGTTCACCCACACCTCCACTTCCCAAAGGTGTTCACCCACATCCCCACTTCCCAAAGGTGTTCACCCGCACCCCTACTTCTCTATAGGTGTTCACCCACACCCCCATTTCCCTATAGGTGTTCACACACACCCCTGCTTCCACACAGGTGTTCACCCACACCCCCACTTCCCTATAGGTGTTCACCCACACCCCCACTTCCTCACTGGTGTTCACCCACACCCCTACTTCCCCACAGGTGTTCACCCACACCCCTACTTCCTCACAGGTATTCACCCACACCCCTACTTCCCCACAGGTGTTCACCCACACCCCCACTTCCCTATAGGTGTTCACCCACACCCCCACTTCCCTATAGGTGTTCACCCACATCCCCACAGGTGTTCACCCACACCCCTACTTCCCCACAGGTGTTCACCCACACCCCCACTTCCCCACAGGTGTTCACCCACATCCCCACTTCCCTATAGGTATCACCCACATCCCTACTTCCTCACTGGTGTTCACCCACACCCCCACTTCCTCACTGGTGTTCACCCACACCCCCACTTCCCTATAGGTGTTCACCCACACCCCCACTTCCCCACAGGTGTTCACCCACACCCCTAATTCCACACTGGTGTTCACCCACACCCCCACTTCCACACTGGTGTTCACCCACACCCACACTTCCCCACAGGTGTTCACCCACACCCCCACTTCCACAGTGGTGTTCACCCACACGCCTACTTCCACACTGGTGTTCACCCACACCCCCACTTCCCTACAGGTGTTCACCCACACCCCCACTTCCCTATAGGGGTGTTCACCCACACCCCCACTTCCCCACAGGTGTTCACCCACACCCCCACTTCCCCACAGGTGTTCCCCCACTTCCCCACACGTGTTCACCCACACCCCCACTTCCCTATAGGTGTTCACCCACACTCCCACTTCCCGATAGGTGTTCACGCACATCCCCACTTCCTCACTGGTGTTCACCCACACCTCCACTTCCCAAAGGTGTTCACCCACACCCCCACTTCCCCACAGGTGTTCACCCACACCCCCACTTCCACACTGGTGTTCACCCACACCCCCACTTCCTCACTGGTGTTCACCCACACCCCCACTTCCCTATAGGTGTTCACCCACACCCCCACTTCCCCACAGGTGTTCACCCACATTCCCACTTCCTCACTGGTGTTCATCCACACCGCCACTTCCCAAAGGTGTTCACCCACACCCCCACTTCCCAAAGTTGTTCACCCACATTCCCACTTCCTCACTGGTGTTCATCCACACCGCCACTTCCCAAAGGTATTCACCCACACCCCTACTTCCCCACAGGTGTTCACCCACACCCCAACTTCCTCACAGGTGTTCACCCACACCCCTACTTCCTCACAGGTGTTCACCCACACCCCCACTTCCCTATAGGTGTTCACCCACTTCCCCACAGGTGTTCACCCATACCCCTACTTCCCCACAGGTGTTCACCCACACCCCCACTTCCCCACAGGTGTTCACCCACACCCCCACTTCCCCACAGGTGTTCACCCACACCCCCACTTCCCCACAGGTGTTCACCCACACCCCCACTTCCCCACAGGTGTTCACCCACACCCCCACTTCCACACTGGTGTTCACCCACACCCCCACTTCCTCACTGGTGTTCACCCACACCCCCACTTCCCTATAGGTGTTCACCCACACCCCCACTTCCCAAAGGTGTTCACCCACATTCCCACTTCCTCACTGGTGTTCATCCACACCTCCACTTCCCAAAGGTGTTCACCCACACCCCCACTTCCCAAAGGTGTTCACCCACACCCCCACTTCCCAAAGGTATTCACCCACACCCCTACTTCCACACAGATGTTCACCCACACCCCCACTTCCTAAAGGTGTTCACCCACACCCCTACTTCCACACAGGTGTTCACCCACACCTCCACTTCCCAAAGGTGTTCACCCACATCCCCACTTCCCAAAGGTGTTCACCCACACCCCTACTTCTCTATAGGTGTTCACCCACACCCCCACTTCCCTATAGGTGTTCACACACAACCCTGCTTCCACACAGGTGTTCACCCACACCCCCACTTCCCTATAGGTGTTCACCCACACCCCCACTTCCTCACTGGTGTTCACCCACACCCCTACTTCCCCACAGGTGTTCACCCACACCCCTACTTCCTCACAGGTATTCACCCACACCCCTACTTCCCCACAGGTGTTCACCCACACCCCCACTTCCCTATAGGTGTTCACCCACACCCCCACTTCCCTATAGGTGTTCACCCACATCCCCACAGGTGTTCACCCACACCCCTACTTCCCCACAGGTGTTCACAATCACCCCCACTTCCCCACAGGTGTTCACCCACATCCCCACTTCCCTATAGGTATCACCCACATCCCTACTTCCTCACTGGTGTTCACCCACACCCCCACTTCCCCACAGGTGTTAACCCACACCCCTAATTCCACACTGGTGTTCACCCACACCCCCACTTCCACACTGGTGTTCACCCACACCCACACTTCCCCACAGGTGTTCACCCACACCCCCACTTCCACAGTGGTGTTCACCCACACCCCTACTTCCCCACTGGTGTTCACCCACACCCCCACTTCCCTACAGGTGTTCACCCACACCCCCACTTCCCTATAGGGGTGTTCACCCACACCCCCACTTCCCCACAGGTGTTCACCCACACCCCCACTTCCCCACAGTTGTTCCCCCACTTCCCCACACGTCTTCACCCACACCCCCACTTCCCTACAGGTGTTCACCCGCACCCCCACTTCCCTACAGGTGTTCACCCACACTCCCACTTCCCAAAGGTGTTCACCCACATTCCCACTTCCTCACTGGTGTTCACCCACACCCCCACTTCCCTATAGGTGTTCACCCACACACCCACTTCCTCACTGGTGTTCACCCACACCCCTACGTCCCCACAGGTGTTCACCCACACCCCAACTTCCTCACAGGTGTTCACCCACACCCCTACTTCCCCACAGGTGTTCACCCACACCCCCACTTCCCTATAGGTGTTCACCCACACCCCCACTTCCCTATAGGTGTTCACCCACTTCCCCACAGGTGTTCACCCATACCCCTACTTCCCTATAGGTGTTCACCCACACCCCTGCTTCCACACAGGTGTTCACCCACACCCCCACTTCCCTATAGGTGTTCACCCACACCCCCACTTCCTCACTGGTGTTCACCCACACCCCTACTTCCCCACAGGTGTTCACCCACACCCCTACTTCCTCACAGGTATTCACCCACACCCCTACTTCCCCACAGGTGTTCACCCACACCCCCACTTCCCTATAGGTGTTCACCCACACCCCCACTTCCCTATAGGTGTTCACCAACATCCCCACAGGTGTTCACCCACACCCCTACTTCCCCACAGGTGTTCACCCACACCCCCACTTCCCCACAGGTGTTCACCCACATCCGCACTTCCCTATAGGTGTCACCCACATCCCTACTTCCTCACTGGTGTTCACCCACACCCCCACTTCCTCACTGGTGTTCACCCACACCCCCACTTCCCTATAGGTGTTCACCCACACCCCCACTTCCTCACAGGTGTTCACCCACACCCCTAATTCCACACTGGTGTTCACCCACACCCCCACTTCCACACTGGTGTTCACCCACACCCACACTTCCCCACAGGTGTTCACCCACACCCCCACTTCCCCACAGGTGTT